>NC_140168.1:124658427-124775927 GCF_963971535.1 Notolepis coatsorum | reverse complement strand
CCGTCATCAATCATGGAGTACAATAAATTCATGAACGGCGTCGATCAGCTGGATCAAAATATATCGTACTATCCGGTTACACGTAAGACTGGAAAGTGGACCAAAAAGTTTGTGATGTATCTGATCCAAATATGTATGTTCAACGCTTTTGTCTTGTACAAAAAAAAGCACCCACAAGGGCATTACTACAACCTCTTCCGGTTCACCAGGGCTGTGGCGCGGACCTACACAGACGGTAAGGAGAAGAAGATTCCTGGGGTGACAGCGGAGATGGAGGCGGAGGCAGGGGAGGAGGCAGGGGAGGAGGCAGGGGGTGGGGATGAGGAGGAGGCAGGGGCTGAGCAGGTGGGGCGTGTCGACCCTAGGGCCCCACTGGGGGACCCGCAGAGCAGATTAGTGGGTGGCTTTGTGAAGCATGTAATGGTTGCATACAAAGCCACCCCCAAGAAAAAGCTACCGTGTAGGAAATGTCGTGTCTGCAGTAGGCGTGGCATCAGGAGTGAGACCAGATATTTTTGCACATCGTGCAAAGTCCCCCTGCATCGTGACAAATGCTTCACTCTGTACCACACAAAGAGGGATTTCTCTAAATAGTTTCTTTATTAGTTGTCATACAGAAGTACAGACTACTTCTAAATAATCCGGCACACAGAAGTACAGATTACTTCTAAATAATCCATCATTGTGTGATACAGACAGAACCATGTGTACCGGTACATAGTATAGCTAGCTGAGAGTAGTATAGTATAGTGTAGTGTAGTATAGTATAGTATAGTGTATGGGTAGTTGCACTGTTTTCTGTACAAGACAAATGCGTTGAACACATGTATTTGGGCCACGGTTGTCGATATTGCATAGGCATGTTTGGACCACTTGCAGATGAGACGTTATGTTAGCGATCTAGCTGTATCGACTCCATTCATAATTTGCATTGTGTGTATATAGTTTTTTTTTTTTTTTTATCTTTTTCCCCCCTCATTTTTACCGTTTGCACAGAACCAATGGTTGCTGACAGTCACCCAGTTTATAAAAGTATATACTGTAGGTAACATACCACACTTTTCTAATGCAGTCCATTGGCCTCTTATTTATATACTTTGGAAGCATGTATTGGATATTTTTTGGTCCACAGATCATCTGGCGCTTCATCCATTTATCAATGGACAATGCAGTCATCGATGCGAGAGACCAAGTAAGATATGCCCTGTAGTTCATGTGACGTGAATGTTACCAGCAAACTTCTAAATGCACTGAAACAATGGTTGGTTATCCTCCAGTGTTCACTTTTTATAAGGTATTGTCTTGGTAAATTACCATAATCCTATACTGTGAATGTTACCAGCAAACTTCTAAATGCACTGAAACAATGGTTGGTTATCCTCCAGTGTTCACTTTTTATAAGGTATTGTCTTGGTAAATTACCATAATCCTATACTGTGAATGTTACCAGCAAACTTCTAAATGCACTGAAACAATGGTTGGTTATCCTCCAGTGTTCACTTTTTATAAGGTATTGTCTTGGTAAATTACCATAATCCTATACTGTGAATGTTACCAGCAAACTTCTAAATGCACTGAAACAATGGTTGGTTATCCTCCAGTGTTCACTTTTTATAAGGTATTGTCTTGGTAAATTACCATAATCCTATACTGTGAATGTTACCAGCAAACTTCTAAATGCACTGAAACAATGGTTGGTTATCCTCCAGTGTTCACTTTTTATAAGGTATTGTCTTGGTAAATTACCATAATCCTATACTGTGAATGTTACCAGCAAACTTCTAAATGCACTGAAACAATGGTTGGTTATCCTCCAGTGTTCACTTTTTATAAGGTATTGTCTTGGTAAATTACCATAATCCTATACTGTGAATGTTACCAGCAAACTCCTAAATGCACTGACACAATGGTTGGTTATCATCAGCCAGTGTTCACTTTTTATAAGGTATTGTCTTGGTAAATTACCATAATCCTATACTGTGAATGTTACCAGCAAACTTCTAAATGCACTGAAACAATGGTTGGTTATCATCAGCCAGTGTTCACTTTTTATAAGGTATTGTCTTGGTAAATTACCATAATCCTATACTGTGAATGTTACCAGCAAACTTCTAAATGCACTGAAACAATGGTTGATTATCCTCCAGTGTTCACTTTTTATAAGGTATTGTCTTGGTAAATTACCATAATCCTATACTGTGAATGTTACCAGCAAACTCCTAAATGCACTGAAACAATGGTTGGTTATCCTCCAGTGTTCACTTTTTATAAGGTATTGTCTTGGTAAATTACCATAATCCTATACTGTGAATGTTACCAGCAAACTTCTAAATGCACTGAAACAATGGTTGGTTATCCTCCAGTGTTCACTTTTTATAAGGTATTGTCTTGGTAAATTACCATAATCCTATACTGTGAATGTTACCAGAAAACTTCTAAATGCACTGAAACAATGGTTGGTTATCCTCCAGTGTTCACTTTTTATAAGGTATTGTCTTGGTAAATTACCATAATCCTATACTGTGAATGTTACCAGCAAACTCCTAAATGCACTGAAACAATGGTTGGTTATCATCAGCCAGTGTTCACTTTTTATAAGGTATTGTCTTGGTAAATTACCATAATCCTATACTGTGAATGTTACCAGCAAACTTCTAAATGCACTGAAACAATGGTTGGTTATCATCAGCCAGTGTTCACTTTTTATAAGGTATTGTCTTGGTAAATTACCATAATCCTATACTGTGAATGTTACCAGCAAACTTCTAAATGCACTGAAACAATGGTTGGTTATCATCAGCCAGTGTTCACTTTTTATAAGGTATTGTCTTGGTAAATTACCATAATCCTATACTGTGAATGTTACCAGCAAACTTCTAAATGCACTGAAACAATGGTTGATTATCCTCCAGTGTTCACTTTTTATAAGGTATTGTCTTGGTAAATTACCATAATCCTATACTGTGAATGTTACCAGCAAACTCCTAAATGCACTGAAACAATGGTTGGTTATCATCAGCCAGTGTTCACTTTTTATAAGGTATTGTCTTGGTAAATTACCATAATTTTATACTGTGAATGTTACCAGCATATGTGTCTAATGCACAGCAACAATGGTTGGTACTGATGACTTGTCACCCAGTTTATTGAACATATTTTACAATAAAAATGTTCATGGCATCAAAGTTTCAAGTTTTCTGCATTGTAAAGTATTCTGTATTTTATAATAATGTTTTCTGGACCTACACCAGTAGTTATAACTTACTTGTTCATTAGCGCCAGGCATGGTGGTTGATGAGGTAGTAGTATTTCCAGGTGAAACTAATTGATATATCAATACAAGATATTATTACTTTATGAATGTGTTTATCATGTATGGATGAATAAATTGGAAAACAGGTAGGTACAGAGCAACACAGTGTCTACAACACAGGAGCAGATTATGCACAGTACATGAATGAGAAACAGTCGAAATGTTTTTTGTTTAGTTTATTGCATGCACATGATCTATAATACCTGATCGGTACAATATCTACTAACCTGATCAATACAATATATTCCCACCTGATCGATATAATAGTATTACTGCATTTCAAGTTTGTCAGTCAGTCGGACTGTCAGTCAGTCGGACTGTCAATCAATCAATCAATCAATCAAACAACCAACAAAACAATCAATCAAATCAATCAATCAAACAATCTATGAATCAAACAATCAATCAAACAATCAATCAATCAAACGACCAACAAAACAATCAATCAAACAAATCAATCTATGAATCAAACGACCAACAAAACAATCAAACATTCTATCAATCAAACGACCAACAAAACAATCAATCAAACAAATCAATCTATGAATCAAACAATCAACAAAACAATAAAACATTCTATCAATCAAACGACTAACAAAACAATCAATCAATCAAACCAATCAATCAATCAAACAATCTATGAATCAAACAATCAATAAAACAATCAAACAATCAATCAATCAAACGACCAACAAAACAATCAATCAATCAAACAAATCAATCTATGAATCAAACGACCAACAAAACAATCAAACATTCTATCAATCAAACGACCAACAAAACAATCAATCAATCAAACAAATCAATCTATGAATCAAACGACCAACAAAACAATCAAACATTCTATCAATCAAACGACCAACAAAACAATCAATCAATCAAACAAATCAATCTATGAATCAAACAATCAACAAAACAATAAAACATTCTATCAATCAAACCAATAAAACAATCTGTCAAACAATCAATCAAACCATCCATCCATCCATCCCAGTCTAAATTGCTTTATAACACGTTCAGTACCTATTATCACCCCGCCGGCACACCGTTCATAAAAGTGCCTGTAACTCCTGTTCTAAAGAATTTACCTGTATTTTTACCCTTTGTTGACGTTTTTTAACTTGTAATTGTGAACGAACGAAGACATGCAGAAACAAACGGTTTTTTTCATTGTGTACATCAACTTGTCGTCTTCAAATGAGCCAAACCATTTCCCCATAGTTATAATATAAAATATAGAAATAGCTCCGCTAAGTACCGGTAATTCAAATGTTATGTAATGTGATCATGTGACCACTTCTTCGTTCAGAAATGCATTTTAGCTCATTATTACTAAACATTGTTAATGCTATCTCATTGATTTCATTTCATCACATTCCTAGTTCATCATTTTCCAGATGCATATAAAATTGTGAAGCTGTTCTTGTTTGTGAATGTATTAATCTGACGGATGCCGCTTCGCTTGTTGATGAGCTGTCATCCGTCAGGGTTGTGTTCTTTCGTGGTGATTTGCTGTGTGTTGAACGTATCATACGTTCAGTCAATGTTTCTGTGAGTCTGTCGTATGGCAGGGCCAGACAGTAATAAGAAAAGAAAATATAAAAAAAACATAACAAAGTGAACAGATGAGGTTCGTTTGGTTGTCCTTGTAAGAAGTCTTATTTTGACTGTGGGCGTTAGGCCTGTTTTGTGCTCAGACGCTGCTGATAGTTGCTGTTTGTGAAGGCATGAATCTGACTGATGCCACGTCGCTGTTGAAAAGCTGTTCTCTGTCTGTCGTGTGGCAGGGCCAAACAGTAAGACAGTAAAAAGTTAATAAATACATAACAACGTGGACAATGTGTGTTCAGACCAGGGAGTTTTTAGGGTTAGAAAACATTGGGGGCTTCAGCCCAGGGGGGTGGAGGGGGCCCCCCCCCCCCCTTTTTTTTCTTTTTTTTAAGCACAGAAATACGCAATTTTAGAGTAATTAGAGATGAATACTGAATAACTAGAATCATTAGAGGTTCTCAAAGTGAGGTCCAGGTCCATGAGAGGGATCTGGGCAGTCCCCATAGAAAATTCAAAGTTAACAGGACCAAATCATCAGTTTCTTATTTATTTATTTATTTATTTATTTATTTATTTATTTATTTATTTAGCCAGATAAAACATTGATCTGGTCCAAGAAGCCCCAACAGGAGTACAAATATACATATATACACATATATACATATATATATATAATATATATCAGTCTACAGCATTGGTCTTGTGTAGTGTTTGGTGAATTTATTGTATATTTGCACATTCTCTGCGTACTTCACTTACAGTACTCTAATCACTGAGAAGTAGAATTGCTAAATGTGTTTTAGGTTAAGCACAGCAGTGTGTGTAACTGGTTTAAACAGAATTAAGTCATTATGTAACGTGTGTTTCATATGGTAACAAAATTAGTGTATGGTTTTGACAAGTGTTTAATTTAGCAAAGGATCTGAGGTGTTCTGATAATTGTGTGTGTGGTTGTGCTAATTGTGTGTTTTGAAACACCGGGCCCCGTTTTCAAAATCATGCTTAGGCAATCGAAAAAAACTATTGTGTGTTTCATTATATACATATGTTTCAGTCTTCTCATAAAAAAAAGATTCGATTTTTGGGTATTTCCCTGCCTTTGGTCCGCTTTGCATTCACATCTCAAATGAACCGCAGCAGGGTTCACTTGCAAGAGTGAATGAGCTTTCACACCACCCCAAACCAACCGGACTATCCGAGGTTCGATTAAAGCTTATTATAGGACACTGGACATGGGTATGGATGGCTCCAGGTGCTGCTGCGTTAAAGTGCACATCTTCAATATCTGTACTATTTAAAAGCACAGTGCAGGACACACTCAAAGGTTATCGCACCTCAGAGATGGCAGTGGACATGTATGACAGGACAAAGGCCATATGAATGGCCTTTGGATTGAGGAACATACTACCAGCCAAATGAGGAAGCAGAAAAGGATGGACGAGTATGTAGTTGAGTCATCTTGTGGCACAAGCTCAGACCTCAGCTCAGGAGATCAGCTGAGACAGAGACTGTTCTATCCAGTCGTCGACAGAATGCTGCAAGAGCTTGAGAGCAGGTTCTCATGAGTTGGATAACAACTTATGAGAGGCATACAGGCATGTTATCCAGCCTCAGACCAGTTTCTCTCAGTGGAATTGCTGCAACCCCTCGCCACACATTACAATATCCAACTATTGCCAGAGGAGATCACAGTTGCAAAGTGTTTCCTGGTCAGGACAGGCAGAGATGCAATCCCTACTATCCAAAGTGTCTTTTCCCTCCTGGATGATAATAATAATAATAATAATAATAATAATAATAATAATAATAATAATAATAATAATAATGCATTTGATTTATAAGGCGCCTTTCAGGACACTAAAAAAAAAGTCCCCAAATCGGTGAATGAAAGAATTATAGGATCAAATGAAAACTACTTACTAAAAATGTTTAAAAGTACTAAAAACCAACAGAAAATACCAAACACTAACAAACATTCAGCACAGACAATGGGGATGCTGACATAAAAAAAAAAAGTTAAAGAAAAGTTAAAAAAAAGTTAAAAAAAAAGAAAGTTGTAAATGTAAACAATTTTTTTTTTAGATCCGGGGCTAGGAGAAAAACATCCGGGGCTAAAGCCCCGGAAGCCCAGGGCTAACGACGCCACTGGTTCAGACGCCTCTTGGTCCACAGGTCTCTGATGATGTCTCTCTTCTTGACGATGCAGTCGGAAACATTCACTCCTCCAGCATTCAGAGGGGGCCTACAGGAGGTCGCCATCCACTCCCTGTTTACCTCGTCAAGGGTCACAGGTCACCGGTAGCAGTGGGGCGGTCAACTATAGTGGCCTTGCAGACTCTTTTCCTGGAGCCTATGTTGTTCTCCACCACCACCACATGTCTGCCATTGTGCTCGCGCTTGACCTTCATCAGGCCCAGAGACATGGTGGTAGGGTGTTCTTGAACGTGCTGTGCTAGTCGGTCCCCCGCTCCCCGTCATCGCGGTACCAGAGGGCGAGGGTTTGCCGGTGTAGTAGCCTGTCTGTAGGACGCTCTCCCTCACACGGATGACAATCTTGTCATGGGAATCCACCTTGATGGTCCGGGGGTTCAGCTCCCTTCTGCAGGTGGTCTGCCGCAGGCCGCCGGGGTGAGGCTGCATGTCGTCCTTTCTGTCTCTGCTCCCCTTCCTTTGGGAACGTCTGTGTCGTGTGGGCTGGGTTGGATGGCGGCTCTCCACGGTTGCTGTCGTCGCCCTGGTTGTGTCCGCAGCTCCTTGGCTGTATCCTTTGTGGTTCAGCTGTTGTGGGTCGCTCAGGTCTTTGGGTTGTGTTCCTCTGCTTGGTCCCGTTAGGCTGTTAACAAGTCACTCCTTCTCTCTCGTTGTGTCCTCTCACCAATATGATCTGAGGATGATAAAAACCTGCCTTAGGAAACTTTTCATACACATAGTTCACACCTTTCTGCTAAAGAGGAAAATCATTTAGGATTAATTTAATTCATTGTGTACTAACATTATGCATGTTCTTTATTTTTGTGATCCGCTTGAATTCGCTTACCATTGAGTCGATGCATCTTCGTACTAACCTGTCCTTAACACTTTGGTCGCCAGGCTTATATTCAGAATAAACCATCCCACGCTAGCTCTATTTGTCTATGGAGAAGTTCCCCTTCTTTGCAGGGCTATAACTTTTTAAATTGTATTGCTAAATTGACATTACTATGGCCCATTCAACATCAAGTATCTATTGTTCAGGGTGTAGCAACGTTATACTTTTTCATTCACATATTCATACTAAAATACGGTCTAAAGTATAAGTATGTTTTTATCGTTTTCTGCAGCTTTCTCCAGAACGTGATTTATAGCCCTAAATGCATTATATTGATGATTGTATACAGTTTGATGGCAATCGGCGCGAGATAAAAAATTTCAAATGGACGTGCTTCTAGAAGTTACTACTTATCATCTGATGTTGACCGGATGGGGGGGGGGGTCGTTTATAATTCCGTGGCCAACGTTAGATGATTCATCTAGTGTGGGTGATATGATCATCAGAGCAGTTTATATCGAACACGTTAAAAAATAACGCTGAATCTTACCGTAGCTTCCTCGTAGCGTTGGGCGATGAGCGTGGAGCCGAAATATTCCTATTATGGGATGTAGAAATATGCGATCCATCTCCAGGTTGTATAATAGTATATACGTCCAAATCATGTTGTTTATCGAGTTATTGGTAACTGATTGCTATCCATTGTGTCTACCTCGAGTCCTGGGACTATTAGCGAGTGATCGGACCGAATTGGAATGAGCACCAGCTTCCGTTTCCTGTTTCCGGTTTGAGCGATCCGCCGATCGGCCACCAGATGGCGCTCTTGAACCGTTGGAGAGTTGAGAGGGGATCAACAGTAGATCTCAAGTCTCAGGGGGAGAAATATGATTGCGATCACAGCTTTTAGAAATATTGATATCAAAGACGTGGTACGGCGTCTTTGGCAGAATGAGCATGGCGGGGAATGACGTGGTAAGGCGTTTTTGGCGACCATAGTGTTAACGGTGTCATGTCTTGGAAGGTGTTTGTTGTTACTCAGCTGATAGACTTGTACCCTTCCTGATGACTTGTCGTACAGAACCTGCAAGTCGCTTTGGATAAAAGCGTCAGCTAAATGACGACAATGTAAATGTACACTTTGTATATTTTGATAATCATTGTGTAAATTATGAGCTAATCCAACTATATATGTGTATATAATATAGTTACTTCTGGTAGTTGATACTTGCAGTCATGGAAAGTATTTGAAATGGTAGATATTTAGTGGTTGTAAGCAGAGGATGGAAGGAGGGGATAGCATGCAATTTATGTTCTTTTCATCATTAATCTTTTCCTTCTGGGCAATTGTACTTTGTCTGATTTTTTTATCAGAACGCGTATCACTAATTCTTGTGCCTTCGTGAACAGAGAGATGATGAAAATGACTGGTTAATTATTCTGTTAGTATGGGAAGTAGGTATCCTTTCATGAGTGCAGCATCATCACCTGTGTCTTAAGGTAAGTTGTATAAATAAACAAAGATAAGTTATCTTAAAATATTGCATTGTGTTTCGTTGTGTGTTCCCCTGCTGGCGTGTAAACTTTTTGCTAAGTAGGTTTCGGTGGGGCACAGGGAGAAACCTGCATATCAACGTTGTGTTTCGTTGTGTGTTCCCCGGCTACCATTCATCGTCAGGTGAACTTCGGTGGGAACAAGGAGAAATCTGCATTTCAAGTATCACTATGAATTTGTCAGGTTGTCCTTGGTTTCTGTAAAGCTTAATTTACGTTAATGCAAGTATTTTACTGGTCAACAAGTTGTTTCCCAGTCAGTCTGTGTCCTGTCTGCACTCCAGTCTGTGTCTTCAGTGTCCACATTCAAAACAGTCATATCCTCTGTGGTGGGGGTGAGACTTTCATTCAATTTTCAGTTTACCTCCTGTAAATCTCATTAAACATGTTAATTTGCCACTTTTCAAACCATTTGGATGATATTTTGTCTTTCCCAGTTATCCAATACTATTTATATCTTGTGTATATTTGCCAATTCCTCTTTAATGTCTGTTGGGACACAGAGACTTAAAAAGTTAGTTTGTCGGGGCGGTCAGGTGGCGTAGCGGAGATTGCGTTCGGCACCAACACCGGAGACGCTGGATTCGCCTGTTCGAATCCAGCTCACAGCTCCGGCGTTGTCACCAGCTTGGCTGGCCGTTCACACTAATACAATTGGCTGTATTAGAGGGTGGGAAAGCTGGCGGGGTGGGTCCGGGTCGTTGTAAACAGCGACTCCTCCGGTTCGGTCGGGGCGCCTGCTCAGCGCGGATAGGATCTAAGGGGGGTAGTGTGATCCTTCCACACGTTACACCCTCTCAGTGAGAGTCCGCGCTGCCAGGTGAAAAGAAGCGGTTGATTGGCTAGACGTGTGTCGGAGGAAGCACGTGATAGCCTCCACTCACCCAGATCGACTGTGGGGGGTAAGTGCGCAGCGACCAGGAAGGGGATTTGGAATTGGCATAACGACTAACATTGGGATGGGAGAAAATCGGAGGAAAAAGGAGGGGGAAAAAGATTAAAAAAAAAAAGTTAGTTTGTCATTCATTTTATCATATGTAATGAATGCACAAATATATATTACCCATGTTGATATATATATATCCATGTTAATCCATATCCATTTATATATATACACGTTCATATGCCTGCATACAAATTTGTATAAAGTGTCATCATTTACCTAATATATTATCTTAATATTACCTTATCCTATAATAATAATAGCACATTATTATAACTATGCATCGTTTCAATTTTCTTAGAAGCACTCCAATACACACATACTTTGTTTTACAAAAAAATTATAACATACATGCTTCAACAATGATAGTTTCTTTTACGTGCCTACAGCTCATATTGGAGTGCTCCTATATGAATCCAAAACATTCTATTTTAAACATTCCTATGCTGTTATAAGACTCATGAAAACAAAAACGTAGCTTATGTTACCTGTTGTATTTATAATCCCCCCCCCAAAAGCAGTTGCTGTTATCTTTTCGTTAACTCCTGAATCAAACATTACAGTCTTTTTATGCCCAATTGATTTGATTCAATTTTGCAAGGTGTTTACAATGAAAGGACTTGTTATCTTTAATTGATTCTTATATAACCCCATGTTAATTTTGAGCAAAACTAAAACTAAACATTAACCTAACCTAAACATCTCAAACTTAAACACATTCTATGCCATTTGTGCAGTGGCGTTGCGCAATATGTCGGGCCCCCCCGCAGGGCAGACCACTCCCCTAAATCAATAATAAAGTGAGAAAATTTTGCGCGCTCCGCACGAGGTCCATCCCATTACAGCCGACCCTAATGTCGAGCTCACCCTCCGCCTATGCAGGCTCTGACACTACTTGCAGTTTCAGTAAATCCTCGTAATTACAATGACCCATAATCTCGTGCCATGTCAGAATATCGTGACTGGCCGTCCCGCTACAACACACATCATTATTATCATCACACTGGACATCGCGGCCACTTAAACCATGTACTAAAAAGTTAACGGATTAGATTCCAGTTCCAATGTAACCTGTAGGCTACTCGTACTGGTTATGGCGAATAAAACGTTATATTCTTCTAACCTGTCTCGGGTCTCAGCGGCTGTAGGCTACTTTTTTAAATGTTTATTTTTTCAGGCATCTTTTGTAAACAGTATAGGGTCAGTAGGAACTGTATAATAATATAATATAATCAGGGCTTCAGCAGCGGGGGTGCTGAGATAAGTGATATAATAATAATAATAATAATAATAATAATAATAATAATAATAATAATAATAATAATAATAATAATAATAATAATAATAATAATAATAATAACAACACTCTCGTTCACTAGAGGAGACCACTGCCCAACTCCGCGCTCTCACGCTCAGCTCTGCGGAGCGACACAAACAATGTAACCGTTTTGATGCATACATGTAACCTGTAGTAGCATACTGGTTATGGCGAATAAAACGTTCTATTCTTCTAACCTGTCTCGGCGGCTGTAGCGTGGCTGGGGGCCTGGCTGGGCTGTCTGTCTGCCTGGACTCGGAGCTGACCGGGGGGTTGAGGTGGGGAGCTTACTGCCGATGCATCTTCAGTAACGTTAGAGTCAGTATACCTTTGCTGCCTGCTGGAACAATGATGTTCTTTTTCGTAGCTTTGCCGTCTCCTGTTTGGCTTTCGCTCTCATCTTGTTTTTCTGAGCACCGCGTCCGCTTGGGTATTTTTACCGGCGCTTCCCGCTGTGTTTTGAACACTGCCCAGCCTGCCAATGAACATTAATAATGGATTGGATTTATATAGCGCTCTTCATGACACCCCAGTGACCCCAGAGCGCTTACAGAGTCCATTATTCGTTCATACACTGAGGCAGACTCACGGAAGCGTGGCGAATAATCATCGCCTACGGCCCCTCCGACCACCACCAACATTCATTCACATGCATACACATTCATACGAGGCAAGTAGGTTAAATGTCTTGCCCAAGGACACAACGGCAGTGGGATGGACACGGGCTTGAGCGGGATTTGAACCACCAACCCTTCGATCATTGGACGACCCGCTCTACCGCTGAGCCACGCCGCCCCATTAGTCAATTAGACATTAGTTAACCCGGCTAGCCCTATCGCAGGTGAGCAAATAATTACAACATAGCAGGGAGGGGGGCCCCGCCCTCTGTGCGAGATGCATCCAGCTGCAGCCCCGCAGAACCATACTCCCACTGCCACACTGCGCCGTTTGTTACGAAATCTAAGAGGATAGCCTACAGTGGGGGCGGGGCCCCCTAAGCTCCGGGGCCCCCCCGCACCGCAGGGGTTGCAGGGGCCTCCGCTACGCCACTGCATTTGTGTCAAAGTATTCTATATGAAAAGGTTCAAATCTAACTAACGCTGTTTATGGAAACTACAATTCCTATCATGCCACTTACCGGAGACAGGAAGTGTTCGCGTGGCTTCCCGTTTTCCTCACCATTTCGCGTGTATCTATTTTTCTATAGTGAATTTGCCATGATTTTTCAGGTATTCTTAAAATACGCTTAATAACCAATCTACCGTTTATTTTGTCAAGAATAATTAACACTACGTAAAGACGTGTGGAGCATTACCACTGACGTCACGCTTGCTCTGAGCACCCATTTTATTTTCGTGTAATGAAACATTCGTATTCTCCATAAACCCGGAAATAGAATAAGAGCATGTCACTTAAAATGGCCGCGCGTAAACTCAAACTCCGTAGCGACCCGTGTTGCTAACGTAAACAAACGAAATTCACAGCGCGCACATGCGAGACACACACGCAGACAGACGTTAAACAGGGACACAAACTAGTAACGTGAAACGCTGAAATGAGACTGACAAACTTATAACAGTATATACAGGCGTACGCCGTGAACACGAAACAAAATAATGAGAATGATCTGTATTGACTCCGCACCGGTCCTGATAACCGAAGCACCCTGTCCACACAGGCATAGGAATATCACCCTGTCCACACAGGTAAGGAATAGCACCCTGTCCACCAGTGTTGTGCTAGTTACTGAAAAATAGTAACTCAGTTACTTTACTAGTTACTTCATTTCAAAAGTAACTCCGTTACTTTACTAGTTACTTACACCCAAAAGTAATGCATTACTGTGAAAAGTAACTATTTAGTTACTTTAAAAAAAAGTTGTTGATTACAGTTTCCATTCACATCACTGAACTCTGCTAAGCAATGTGGTCTATACAAACACAAATCTGACACAAACACAAATGTCGAAGTCCCGACGTAATAAGAAATGCACCGTGCCTAATTGCTCGGGGAGCATGCACGTTTAGGTTGAGCGCATGCACGTTTAGGTTGAGCGCATGCACGTTTAGGTTCTAGGTTGAAAATAAGTGCTTGAAGGAACAGCCTTGATGTCTGTCGCCGGATCGTTTCATTATAACCGTCTTGCAACGTTGTTTGATATCAATCGTGCATTGCAACGTTAGAATAGTTAGGATATCAATTGTGCATGAAAGGACTATATTTATATTGTTTGATTAGTATTGATGAGATTCCCTTGCAGAATCTTACTGTCAAAATCTGTTGATCAACTTTGCATTCACATCACTGAACTCACCAAAGTATGCGGTGGTTGAGATGTAACGTTAGTCCAGCCCCTCAAACATTTTCTTTAGCTCATTTCCATTTAGTATATTCTCTCTCCAAGTAGTTGGAAGACGTGAAGTGTTCCGTCCCATGGCATTTGCCGTGTGCCGCCTGGTGATGCTAACTAGATCCCTGAAAGCGAGTGGCTTACTGGCTTCGGATGAGTCCTGTTAACGTTAGACTCAGCTACTAGCTTAGTATCTTTGAGCCAAAACACAAATGACATTTAACTAAAATTTTCTTTTCTTTGTGCTCGACAAAAGAGAAATAGTGATAATATCCAAGTGTACAAACGCGAGTAGCTGGGCGCTGCCATGACGGTCAGGACTATAGTAAACAAAACACGCCCCCAGCACAGCGTGTCCCCGCAGGTGAGTGACACACAGACAGGAGTCAGGAGGACTGCGCTGGATCACTACCGCTCGCTATCAATCTACATAATAATAACGCAGTAACGAACCATTCAGTAACGCTAACGGCGTTACTGAATTTCAAAAGTAATGTGTTAGAGTACTAGTTACCGCCAAAAGTAACAGCGTTAGTTAGTCCCAACACTGCTGTCCACACAGGTATGGAATAGCACCCTGTCCACACAGGCATAGGAATAGCACCCTGTCCACACAGGCATAGGAATATCACCCTGTCCACACAGGTATGGAATAGCACCCTGTCCACACAGGCATAGGAATAGCACCCTGTCCACACAGGCATAGGAATATCACCCTGTCCACACGGGCATAGGAATATCACCCTGTCCACACAGGCATAGGAATATCACCCTGTCCACACGGGTAAGGAATAGCACCCTGTCCACACAGGCATAGGAATAGCACCCTGTCCACACGGGCATAGGAATATCACCCTGTCCACACGGGTAAGGAATAGCACCCTGTCCACACAGGCATAGGAATAGCACCCTGTCCACACAGGCATAGGAATATCACCCTGTCCACACGGGTAAGGAATAGCACCCTGTCCACACAGGCATAGGAATAGCACCCTGTCCACACAGGCATAGGAATATCACCCTGTCCACACAGGTAAGGAATAGCACCCTGTCCACACAGGCATAGGAATAGCACCCTGTCCACACAGGCATAGGAATATCACCCTGTCCACACAGGTAAGGAATAGCACCCTGTCCACACAGGCATATGAATATCACCCTGTCCACACAGGTAAGGAATAGCACCCTGTCCACACAGGTAAGGAATAGCACCCTGTCCACACAGGCATATGAATATCACCCTGTCCACACAAGTAAGGAATAGCACCCTGTCCACACAGGTAAGGAATAGCACCCTGTCCACACAGGCATGATAGGAATAGCACCCTGTCCACACAGGCATAGGAATATCACCCTGTCCACACAGGTAAGGAATAGGGGGGGGGGGGGGGGGGCTTGAGGTGGTGAAGGGGTGGCTGGACAGGACAGGTGAGTGGTGAGGGGTCTTTGGACACAAAGGAGGGTGGGGGCGTCTTTTGTCTTCATGTTGGTGTTGGAGATGATGAGTTTCATTCTCTCACAGTACAATACAGTACAGCTCAATACACACAATTGTTAAGGGGATGCAGACCAGAGAAAGACTTTCGTCTTGTTTACATCAGGGTCCCCCATTTTCAATTCATCATAACATATATGACATCCACGACATGATACAGATAGACAGTACTGCTACATCTATACAGAGAAGAGAAGAGAGGAGAGGAGAGGTTGTAAATATGCGTTATATGCGTACGGCCTGGGCAGCCAGCATTTAACTGTTCTAACAGCAATATATAATCCATTTCAGAAGCAGAACGCACGCAATAAGTTATAATAATAATAATAATTGAAAAGTTCTGGGTTTATAAAGTGGTATTTGGGGGCAATTGACCAATGGTTTGCTTGCAACCCATGAACTCCTTCCTCTCACCATTTTATATATATATATATATATTTATTTTATCTACTAAAACTGTATTGTATTATATTGTTTGTTTTGTAAAGTGTCTTTGAGAATTAGGAAAAGCGCTATATAAATCGTATGTATTATTATTATTATTATTATGAATGGTAGGCTTTTTTAAATGTTTCTCATCTGGGTAAGAGATTCTTATCTGGGTAAGAGTGCTCTCGACCACTCTTATAATTTGTTCTTGCCTGAGAGAAAAGCAACAATAACAATAAAACATTGCTGAATCCCAGGTAAGAACAAAATAAGAGGAAATGCTAGTTAAGAACTAAATCTGTTCTTATATCGCTTCATGAATGAGGCCCAATGAGAGTATCAATAATACACCTAATAAGTGTTAAAAAAAATTTATAAAAATGTTTCTAAAACGTTAATCGTGAGTTAAAATAAATAGTGGCGTTAAAGGAATTGTTAATATCGCGTTAACTTTGACAGCCTTAGTTATTACACAAGCATTTCATAATATCCTGTTCTAGTCTCTTATCTTGATTCATTATCACTGTTCTGATTGACGGGGACAAGGAGGTTCCTTAACCACTGTTCTGATTGACAGGGGGACAAGGAGGTTCCTTAACCACTGTTCTGATTGACAGGGGGACAAGGAGGTTCCTTAACCACTGTTCTGATTGACAGGGGGACAAGGAGGTTCCTTAACCACTGTTCTGATTGACAGGGGGACAAGGAGGTTCCTTAACCACTGTTCTGATTGACAGGGGGACAAGGAGGTTCCTTAACCACTGTTCTGATTGACAGGGGGACAAGGAGGTTCCTTAACCACTGTTCTGATTGACAGGGGGACAAGGAGGTTCCTTAACCACTGTTCTGATTGACAGGGGGACAAGGAGGTTCCTTAACCACTGTTCTGATTGACAGGGGGACAAGGAGGTTCCTTAACCACTGTTCTGATTGACAGGGGGACAAGGAGGTTCCTTAACCACTGTTCTGATTGACAGGGGGACAAGGAGGTTCCTTAACCACTGTTCTGATTGACAGGGGGACAAGGAGGTTCCTTAACCACTGTTCTGATTGACAGGGGGACAAGGAGGTTCCTTAACCACTGTTCTGATTGACAGGGGGACAAGGAGGTTCCTTAACCACTGTTCTGATTGACAGGGGGACAAGGAGGTTCCTTAACCACTGTTCTGATTGACAGGGGGACAAGGAGGTTCCTTAACCACTGTTCTGATTGACAGGGGGACAAGGAGGTTCCTTAACCACTGTTCTGATTGACAGGGGGACAAGGAGGTTCCTTAACCACTGTTCTGATTGACAGGGGGACAAGGAGGTTCCTTAACCACTGTTCTGATTGACAGGGGGACAAGGAGGTTCCTTAACCACTGTTCTGATTGACGGGGACAAGGAGGTTCCTTAACCACTGTTCTGATTGACGGGGACAAGGAGGTTCCTTAACCACTGTTCTGATTGACAGGGGGACAAGGAGGTTCCTTAACCACTGTTCTGATTGACAGGGGGACAATGAGGTTCCTTAACCACTGTTCTGATTGACAGGGGGACAAGGAGGTTCCTTAACCACTGTTCTGATTGACAGGGGGACAAGGAGGTTCCTTAACCACTGTTCTGATTGACAGGGGGACAAGGAGGTTCCTTAACCACTGTTCTGATTGACAGGGGGACAAGGAGGTTCCTTAACCACTGTTCTGATTGACAGGGGGACGTGCCGTGGGAAGACAAGGAGTTCCGCATGTTCTTCCTGAGCGCAGCAGCGTTCTGGACGACCGTCGGGTACTTCTTCTTCTTCCGCGACGGGGGCAGGGAGGTCACCTGGAAAGACTTTGTCAATAACCATCTGTCCAAAGGAGTGGTAGGTAGTGTACTGCAGGATAACTCTGTTGTGCGCCACGCAATCTCATTTGATACCATCTTGGCAAAGTCCAGATGTATTTTTAACCCTTTCATGACCACACTACAGAAGGTTAACCTTTCACTACCACACTACAGAAGGTTAACCCTTTCACTACCACACTACAGAAGGTTAACCTTTCATTACCACACTACAGAAGGTTAACCTTTCACTACCACACTACAGACGGTTAACCCTTTCACTACCACACTACAGAAGGTTAACCTTTCACTAACACACTACAGGAGGTTAACCTTTCACTAACACACTACAGAAGGTTAACCCTTTCACTACCACACTACAGACGGTTCCCCTTTGTCGTGTGGCAGTGACAGGGTTAAACCTTCTGTATTGTCTCAGTGAAAGGGTTAACCCTTTGTCGTGTGGCAGTGAAAGGGTTAAACCTTCTGTGTTGTCGCAGTGAAAGGGTTAACCATTTGGTAGTGGGATAGTGAAAGGGTTAAACACTTAAAAATGTTCAATATTGAATAACAATTTGTATAGATGTGTTTTTGTCCACCATATTGTTCTATAAACTGCTGAAAATGGCATGGCAGCATCTCTACCCTGATTGAGATGCATTAGATCTATGAATATGCAAATTGGCAACATGCACCCATTCATATTTACCGGGAACTCCCAAGTCGGCAGCATATATGCATCGCCCAGCCCTATTATTTAGGCATGAAATGTATTGCAACACAGTAAACGGTATCTTCTTTCCATAGGTTGACCGGTTGGAAGTTGTGAATAAGCGCTATGTGAAAGTAGTTTTTGCACCTGGGAAGACGCCACCTGATGGGGTGAGTTCTTTCTACTTTCTTTTTGTACTACTGATATTTTATTACTTAAAGATTTGGTCATCCATGATAAAAAAATTCTGAATCAAGAAATCATTTTTTTTTTATTGTCGGAAATTGGTTTTAAGCCATAAATAGTGGATCCGATAAATTTTTTCTATAAAAAAACTGCATTTAAACGTGAATTGTATCCTTTTAAATGCCCTTTTAAAATGAAAAATAGAGCTTAGGAAATTACTTGAAAGGCCTTGAATAAAGGGGGCGGCTGGGTGGCGCAGCGGACATTGCACTCGTCACCAACGCAAGATACACCGGGTTCGACTCCGGCTGTCGGACGTTGCCTCCGGCTTGGGCCGGCCGTCATACTAACTCAATTGGCAGAGTCAGCGAGTGGAAGTCGATGGGTGATAATCTGGACATTGTGAACAGCGACTCCTACAGGTCGGTTGGGGGACGCCTGCACAGCAGAGACAGGAAATGGCGGGGGTAGTGTGAGCCTCCCACACGTTACACCTCGCCAATGAGAGTCCGCGCTGGCAGGTGAAAAGATGTGACAGGCTGCGTCCTCGTGTATCGGACGGGACACGTGATGCAAGGCTTCTATCCTCCCTACAACCGGCCAGTGGGGGGCGTATGCGAGCAACGTTCAAGACAGGGGAGGGGAGAATTGGCACCGCGGAATTGGGATGGGAGAAAAATAGAAAAAAGAGGAGAAAAAAAAGTAGATAAAAATAAAAGTCCTTGAATAAAATTTTGCAATGTCTGTGGGAACCCTGGGTAGGGTTGTTATTATTATTATTATAACCCTGGGTAGGGGAACAAACACTATACCGGGTTTTCTATAAACCGAGGAAGAACTACAAGCCATTTAAGAAATCACATGAAACTCCTTGGTGTTATCCAGATGTTTTCTCAATGTAGGACAAAGTAGTATAATATGTGTATATTTATATAAATGTATTTATATATTATTGGATTGTATAGAGATACAGCGTTTATACATATAATTAACACTTTGGGTGCCATGGGTTAAATTCATGATATACCATAGATTGCCAGCTCTATTTGTCTATGGAGAAGTACCCCTTCTTTGCATGGCTATAACTTTTTTAATTCTATTGCTACATTGCCATTATTAGGGCCCATTCAAAGTCCTATATGTATTGTTCATTGTGTAGCAACGTTAAACTTTTTCATTCACATATTCATAGTAAAGTATGGTCTAATGTATAAGTATGTTTTCATCTCTTTCTGCAGCTTTCTCCAGAACGTGATCTATAGCCCCAAATGCATTATATTGATGATGAAATACAGTTTGATGGCAATCGGGGCGATATAAAAAATGTCAATTGGACGTACTTCTAGAATGATCTATGTATGATCTGATGATGACCGGATGGGCGGGGGATCGTTTATAATTCCGTGGGCAGCGTTATATCATTCATCTAGTGTGGGTCATATGTTCATCATAACAGTTTATATGGAACACGTTCAAAAATAACGCTGAATCTTACCGGATCTTCCTCGCGCCGTTGGACGTTCAGCGTGGTGTAGACCGTTTTCGATTATGGGATGTTTATCCTGATGAACCATTTCCAGCTTGTATAATACTATATACGTCCAAATCATGTTGTTTATCGAGTTATTGGCAATGGATCACTATATATTGTGACGAGCCAGAGTGCTGTGAGCCAAACCGAGTGCCCGGAAGTAATATGGCCGACCAGCACAACCTCCACAGCACTTCCTGTTTGGCGATTGCGCCGATCGGCCACCAGATGGCGCTCCTGAACCGCCAGAGAGCTCAGTGGGTCCTCCTGGTGGATCTCAGGCCAGTGGAGGGGAAATATGAATCCGATCACAGATTTTTGAAATATTGATATTAAAGACGCTGTAAAGCGTCCTTCGGCAACTTGAGCATGGCCGGGAATGACGCTGTAAAGCGTTTTCCGGCACCCAAAGTGTTAACAATATAATACAATTATATAATTTGTGATAGTTAAAATGGGGTAAATTTTTTTTTAAATAAAGTCTATACTTCTTCCTACTCCTATTTCGAACAGGGTAAACTATGATTTGTTTATTTGTTTCTCTTTTTTTTTTATTTATCTTTTGTATGTCAAATGAACAGATATATTTTTGTTTTTATACTTTTTCGAAAATAAAAAATGTGTCACAGCTGTACGTGTGGTTCAACATCGGGAGCGTCGACACGTTTGAGCGGAACCTGGAGTCGGCTCAGTATGAGATCGGCATCGAAGGGGAGAACCGCCTTCCAGTCGTCTATTCCACGGAGAGTGACGGGTGAGGAGTCCAATAGCAACAAGCTCTGCGGACACTGCTAATAAATGCTAACTATTCCTACTTTATAACCCTTTCACTGCCACACTACAGAAGGTTAACCCTTTACTATCACACTACCGACGGTTATGCAGAGTGGAGGGACCCATGTTACTGACCAGACACTATATCAGTGATGGCTGCTGGGGTGTAGAGCTATTATTTTTACTTGCAGTTGCAGCACCTTTTAAATGCCATGTAGATAGTGTTGCAAGTAAACTGCGTCAGAAGGTTGGCTTTTTGTACAGAAACAAACCCAGTTTTCATATGTTTAGCAGAAGGAATGTTGTTGAAGCGGTCTTTGTCTGTTTTGGATTATGGAGACATAGTTTATATATGCTGCTGCTTCCACTCTAAAGTCTCTGGACTCTGTATATCATTCTGCCCTTAGTTGTGGTTCCCATCATCATCTCCTGTATGATAAGGTTGGGTGGTCCTCTCTGGCAGAGAGACGTGGCTTGCATTGGCATCTTTTTCTGTACAAGGCCATTATTGGTGATCTCCCATTAGGGATGGCTACCGAGTCCTGTACTTTTAAGGGTACCGACCGAATCACGCCGGTACTACAGAGTACTGATTCACGTGAGATCCACCGGTGCCACATTTCGGTACTGCAAAAAATAAAAATAAAAATAAAAAATCAAATTTATAAAGTCGGATGACGTCAATGTTTCGTTTTTTCGCAAAACAAAACCTATGAAGTGTGCCTCACGTCAACGTTCGTGCGCACAATACACACTTACCTAGGATTTGACTTGATTCAACAACAAAGCAGTCGGGGCAATGGCAAGCCGAAAACGGTCGCAAGACCTCTGCAGAATAGTATGGGGAGTATCGCGAGAGCAATACTCACAAAGGATTTTAGAAAACGTGGAGTGGATTTTAGCCTACTCCGGCCCTTACAGCGACACACTCCCAGCACTCCTGCCCCTGTTCACATGACCAGTTTTGCTCTCCTCAACACTCGGTCCCTCAACAACAAATCCCACTACATCAATGACATCATCTTGGACCATAAATTTTACTTTACCTGCCTTGTCGAGACTTGGCAGATACCAAATGAGTTCCTAACACTCAACCAGGCCACCCCACCAGCAGTGGCGTCGCGTGGGTAAAATAACAGGGGAAGCCAAAAAAAAATTATAAAAAAAAAAATTATTAAATATTTTTATTAATATTTTTTTTTTTTTTTTTTTTTAGTCAAGCAGTCACCATGTACACTACAGTATGGCTCGGCGGCCAGTCAAACTTTCTTTTTATTTATTTAACAGATTGCAGAATGGGTACAATACAGTACGGCTCAATACACACAATTGTATAAGGGGATGCAGACCAGAGAAAGACGTTTGTCTTGTTTACATCAGGGTCCCCCATTTTCAATTCATAGTGACATTTATGACATACAAGACATCATGACATTTATGGCATAGGGACATACATGACATACAGGTATTTAGTATGGTCACATTTGTGACATATACGATATTCAAATATACTGTACTGTTACCCATAGATCCTGACAGAGTATATGATGGGGAGGAGACTGTACATTAGGAGGGGGTGGGTGGGTGGGAGAGAAATATACATACGGCCGGGAGAGAATATGACGTCTAGAGTCTAGACAAACAAGACAAGATAAATTTATTTCTCTGGTCTGCATCACCTTAACAATGGTGTGTATTGAGCCGTACTGTATTGTACCCATTCTGCAATCTGTTAAATAAAGTTTTCATTCATTCATTCATTCATTCACGTGTCTGTTGCGCGGCGCGCCCAGCCATCAGAGCGCTCCTACTGTAAAATGAGGAAGCAGCCATTTCAGCCTCAGTTTTACTCGTTTATAAAAATGATTTAAAATGTTTATTAGCAACGCCGAGCTTTCAAACCCCGCCGCATCTGTGTGTGAAACCCTAATGGAACGCTGGGTACCTTTGACATTTATATCCGATATATTTTGGACCCACCGCTAGCTTTTAAGCAGTGCTTGATGGTTTCAAGTTTCAAGTTTCAAGTTTCTTTAATAGTTGTCATACAGAAGTACAGAATACTTTTATACAAAATGCTTCTTACTGTTACGCTCCAGAGACTGTGCAAGACAAGATAAGTATGAAATAAAATAACATAGTATAGAAGTAAAAAAATGAGGTCACAGTGTTCAATATAGACATATGTACAATGTTCGATGCAGAGTAGACGTAACTGAGTTACCATATAATATACAATACTGTGTAGTGTACTAATATACAATACTATATAGTGCAAGGCAGAAATAGGATGAGGTGCAATTTAGGTACAATTTACAGTAGGTGTACGAGTTGTAGTGCAAATCCTTTATCAATAAATATAAAGTGTGTTTGTGTGATCTAAAGTGTGAAGAGTGGGTGCTGCAGTGTGTTGTTTGTTTAAGTGAGTGTGTGCGTGTGGGTGTGTGTGCTGTGAGCATTTGATGGTTGTTGCATAGTGTTTATTGTTCGTTTAGCAGCCTGATGGCCTGGGGATAGAAGCTTCTTCTGAGTCTTTCTGTGCTCGCCTTAAGACTCCGGTATCGCTTGCCTGACCGCAGCAGTTCAAAGAGGCAGTTGTTCGGGTGGCTCGAGTCCTTAATAA
Organism: Notolepis coatsorum; assembly: GCF_963971535.1. Taxonomy (NCBI): domain Eukaryota; kingdom Metazoa; phylum Chordata; class Actinopteri; order Aulopiformes; family Paralepididae; genus Notolepis; species Notolepis coatsorum. Next base: position 124,752,317 of record NC_140168.1, on the reverse strand, counting down.
TTCTCTTAGCCTTCCCCTTGCACCGCTTGTTGTAAATGTTCTGGAGGGTGGGAAGCCCCCCTCCAATTGTGCGTTCGGCTGAACGTGTCACTCTTTGTAGTCTGCTACGGTCTTGTGCAGTGCTATTCCCAAACCAGGAGGTGATGTTGCCAGTCAGGATGCTCTCTATTGTACATGAGTAGAAGTTCCTAAGGATCTTCTGACTGACTTGGAACATCCTTAGGCGCCTGAGGAAGTAGAGGCGTTGTCGTGCCTTCTTCACAACACTGTCAATGTGTGTGGTCCATGTCAAATCCTCGGATATGTGGGCTCCGAGGTACTTGAAACTGTTCACTCTCTCAACCGGTGCCCCGTCGATGCTGAGGGGGCTGTAGTCCTTGACCCCCGACCTCCTGAAGTCCACAATCATCTCTTTTGTTTTGCTGACGTTCAGGGAGAGGCAGTTCTCCTGACACCACTGGTGCACATTAACCTGGATACTACGAGGAATAAGTGACTGCGTATTCCAGCCCCTGGCTTGCATTGCAGTCATGAAATAATAATAATAATAATAATAATAATAATAATAATAATAATAATAATAATACTTCGTTTTATATAGCGCCTTTCAGAGGACCCAAGGTCGCTTTACATAAAGGGGGGGGGGGGGAGATAACAAATTAACAAACATAGTGGACAGACACAACATATACATATAAAGTGAGAAAGTTAGGGTATGAAAGGGTCTACAAGCTTGCCTGATATAACGTTAGTTAGTCCTTAGTCAGGCTGCTCAGTGCTTACCTGGTCAATAATGTGGTCCTCCTCTTGCCAGATAGATTTGTTAAATCATAATATCCACAGTGGTGTGCTCTGCTTCGAACGTGCCCGCTCTGTTAATAACATTTTCAATCAATCCCGCGAGGGGATGACGTACTTCAGACGTGTTCTGACCTGCCCCGCCTCCAGGGGGTAAAATGTGAAATGTGTTTTCCTCACAGCCCCGTTTTAAACTTTTAGGGTGTGGCAGTCAGCTCGAATCTGATTGGCTAGGATCGGATTTGGACTCTAGAATGCTGGAAGCCTGGAGAAAGAGACCTACCCCCTGCCTCCTCTCCTGCTGCAGTGAGCATAGTGAGGCTGACAGTGTGTTAGAGGGAGTGAGAAGGGGAAGAGGGAGACATTTAAAAAAAAAAAAAAAAAAAATTATAACACAGATGAAAAAGAATGTAAACTATATTATATATTTTTTTTTTTCATATTTCATATTTGATATGAATTCATATTTTAATAGGGAGGCATGGCTTCCGTTGGCTTCCATAAGGATTCGCCACTGCCCACCAGGCTACACATACTTTCAACAACCCCGTGTTGGTAAGCGGGGTGGTGGACTTGCTGTTCTCCATCGTACCTGTTTCAAGGTTAAGGCTGTCCCCACCCCTCCTGCTACATCATTTGAATGCCTTGCCTTCAAACTGCTTGGCCCCCAGCCTGTGCTTGTCATCCTGATCTACCGTCCCCCCCCTCCCTCCCCTGTGTTTATTTCAGAATTATCTGACCTACTCACCTCTGTCAGCTCATCCATCTCCTCAATTCTCCTCCTTGGCGACCTCAACATTCACGTTGACAACATCACCGCCTCCGACGACCTCCTGTCCCTCCTTGACTGCCACAATCTCACCCAGCATGTAGATTTCCCCACCCACACCAGAGGCCACATACTGGACCTGGTGTGTTCCACCGAGACCATCACTCCCTCCAATCTCAGTGGCGTGGACCTCCACGTTGCTGATCATCTTGCCGTCAAGTTCTCCGTTTCTCTCCCCTCCTCCCCTGGCCGCCCACAGCGCCCCATGACGTACAGGAACATAAAAAACATCACCCCCACTGACCTCACCAACGCCCTGAGCTCCCACCTCGCTCATGATCCTCAGCTGCTCTCAACCATTGAGTTGGTGAACACCTACAACACAGCCCTAGCTGCCACCCTGGACTCCCTCGCACCCCTCAAAACCCGCACTGTCACATTTACACACTCCGCCCCCTGGTACACCCCTGAGCTCCGCTCCATGAAAGCCAAGGGCCGCCAGTTGGAGAGGCGCTGCAGGAAAACAGGCCTCGCTGTCCATGCCCAGGCCTACTCTGACCACAACATTTCCTACCGACTCGCCCTCACCCAAACCAAGTCCTCCTTCTACTCTGATATCATCTCCAAAGGCCAAGGGAATTCCAAAGCCCTCTTCTCCACCATCACCAAACTCCTCAAGCCCCCCGACAACCCCCTCCAGACCACCTCCTCTGATCTCTGCAACAGATTCACGGAATTCTTCCAAAACAAAAATCGACGCCATCTACCAGCAGCTCCAGTCTACTCCTGTGTCCCCCACACCTCCGGTTGCTAAACATGACCCTCTGCCCCATCCCACCCACTCCTTTTCATCCTTCTCTCTGGTGGACACCGACTCCATTACGAAGCTGGTGTCGGGCTCTAAATCTTCCACCTGCTCTCTGGACCCTATGCCCACCACCCTGGTGAAGGCTGGCCTGCCTGCCCTCTGTCCTCTCATAGTAGACATCATTAACTCATCCCTGTCCACTGGCTCCGTCCCTGCTGACTTAAAGGTGGCAGCAGTCACCCCAATTCTAAAAAAACCCGGTCTGGACCCCGATAACCTCAACAACTTCCGCCCCATCTCAAACCTCCCCTTCCTCAGCAAGGTCCTCGAGCGCGCAGTAGCCGCCCAGCTACAGAGTCACATGGCCTACCATGACCTGTTTGAACCACTCCAGTCTGGGTTCAGGGCTAAACACAGCACCGAGACCGCCCTGATCAAGGTGACAAATTACCTCCTCATGGCTGCTGATGCTGGCAACATCAACATCCTCATCCTCCTGGACCTCTCAGCTGCCTCGACACCATCTCACACTCAATCCTCCTAGACCGCCTGGAAAGTGTCCTTGGCATCACTGGTACCCCCTTGTCCTGGTTCACATCCTACCTGACCAACAGGTGGCAGTATGTTTCCCTCGGGGGCTCCAGGTCAGCTCCAGCACTTGTTAAACAGGGTGTTCCCCAGGGTTCGGTGCTAGGTCCGCTCCTTTTTATGATTTACCTCCTCCCACTCGGTGACATCATAAGGAAACACGGCCTCCACTTCCACTTCTATGCAGACGACACACAGCTTTACCTCCACACCAAACCCTTGGCTCCCCTTCCTCCCCCCTCCCTCACTGCCTGCCTCCAGGACATAAAAACATGGATGACCACCAACTTCCTCCAACTCAATAGTAAGAAGACCGAACTCATAGTTGTAGCCTCCCCAGCCCTCCTCCAAAAGATCGACCACCTTGTCCTCTCCGTGGATGGCTACTCCATCTGCCCCTCCACAGAGGTAAGGAACCTGGGCGTAATACTGGACTCCACCCTCTCATTTCACCCTCACGTCAAGTCTGTCACCAGATCCGCCTTCTTCCACCTCAGAACCATCTCCCGCCTCCGCCCCTCACTCTCCGACACCTCAGCGGAAACACTCATTCACGCCTTCATCACTTCCCGCCTCGACTACTGTAACGGAATCCTTCTTGGTGCCTCCAAGAAGGTTCTGGATCGCTTACAGTACGTCCAAAACTCTGCTGCGAGGGTCCTCACGCGCACCAAACCCTGGCAGCACATCACCCCCACCCTGCAAAAACTCCACTGGCTCCCCATCGACTACCGAATCCCCTACAAGATCCTCCTCCTCACCTACAAATCCCTGCACGGGTTGGCCCCTTCCTACCTGACCAACCTACTCCACCCCTACACTCCAGCACGAGGCCTCCGATCCTCCAACTCCGACCTCCTCACCATCCCCCGCACCAGGCGTTCCACACTGGGAGACCGAGCTTTCGCTGCAGCTGCCCCTAGACTGTGGAACTCCCTCTCCCCCCTCATCCGAGGCTCTGACACCATCAACCTCTTCAAAACCAAGCTAAAAACCCACCTGTGCACACTTGCCTTCACGCAACACGGCCCCGCTCCCAAGTAGCCCACCCCTGACTTTTTTCTTAAGCCACAGATTCCTTTGTTTTGTTTTGTTGTTTGTTTGTTTGTTTGGTTTGTTAATTTCAACCACTTCATCCAATTGGACAGAACTTTCCTCCTTTTTATTTTATTTTTTATCTCTTATCTTATTTGTTTTTTCTTGTTGTTACTATACACATATCTTTTATGTATTTTATTACATTTTTTCAATTTTATTTCTTATTTTTTCCATCCTTTCCTTGTACAGTGTCCTTGAGTCTGAGAAAGGCGCTTCTCTCTTAAAATCCAATCTATTATTATTATTATTATTATTATTAAGTGTGGTTACACTTGGGAGCTCCAGTAGCTCACCACGTACCTCGAGCGCTATTTCGGCGCCGGGGACAACCGTGCTCGTCACGGATCTGGGGTTTAGCGAGTTCGAATCCCGGACTGCAGCCGTGCCTTTCCCAGAGTGTCTTCCCCCCCATCTGTACCCCTTCAGCCTGTTTCTGTCGGTCATTCTTGACCAGAATAAATGCGATAAACGCTAAAAAGAGCCAGGGGAATGGCCAAAGTTTAAAAAAAAAAAGTGTGGTTACACTTTACAAAGCTAGATGCAGACAACGCTCGCTGCAATATTATATATATAATAACAAATTGTTCTAAATAAATAATAATGATAAATAATTATGAAGTTTGGATTTTTTTTTTTACAACTGAGGTAGGTAGATTTTTTGAAACTAAAGTACAAAAAAAAAAGTACCGTTGGGTACCTGTATGGATTCACAGGTACTGGTTCAAATGTGAACGGTACCCAACCCTATCTCCTAGGGGTGGGAATCACCAGAGGCCTCACGATACTTAACTCAAGTCACGATACGATAGTATTGATTCAAAATATATTGCGTTATGCTGAGTATTGCGATATTAATATTGCGATATATTGAGATTTATTACCTTTTTTCAACTGCAAAGTAAAACTTTGTCAACATGTTTTATCTAATAAAATAAAGTTTTCAGTCTGTTCATCTCACTTCAATCATTTTCAATTCAATTATCTTTAATGACCACCCACCCAGGCTGGTGGAATTTGTTTTCAGTGCAGCATTGTTACAGCATTGTTCCAACATAGGACATATAACATCACTTACAATACGTACATACTACATGCAGATAAATACATAATTACAAGACCACAATATCAAAAGTTATGTCCATGTCCATAGCAACAGAGGTGGGGGGGTTGCTACAGGGAGTTCAGTGTCCGTATGGCAGTGGGGAAGAAGCTGTTTTTAAAGCGGGATGTTTTGGTGGTCAGGGATCTGTAGCGTCTCCCGGAGGGCAGCAGCTGGAAGATGTGGTGTGCTGGGTGAGTGGGGTCAGAGATAATTTTTCTAGCTCTTCTTATTGTGCTTTGGCGGTGGAGTGATTCGAGAGATGGGAGGGGGGGTGCAGATTATTTTGGAGGATTTATTGATTATTCTTTGGAGTTTGTTTTTGGAGTGAGTGTCCAGACTGCTGTACCAAACTGTTATGGAGAAGGTGAGGATGCTTTGAATGATGGCCTGGTAGAAACGGAGCAGGAGATGTTTTCTGACTCTGTATTTTTTTAGCTGGCGGAGGAAGAAGTGTCTTTGATTGGCTTTTTTGTGGATGTGGTCTGTGTTGGTTTTTTCCATTTGAGGTTATTGCTTATGTGGGTGCCGAGAAATTTGAAGGAGTCTGTGGTGATTATGGGTTTGCCGGAGATGGATATGGGGGTTTTGGGGTTTGGCTGGCGTCTGAAGTCGATGATGAGTTCTTGGGTTTTTGATGAGTTGAGGAGGAGGTTATTGTCTGTGCACCAGGTGATTGTGTGGTTGATCTGTGTACGGTATTCTGTTTCATTATTGTCTGTGATGAGGCCTATAAGGGTTGTGTCATCTGCATATTTGTATATTTTGACGGAGTTGTGGAGGGATATGAGCAGGTTGGTGTATAGGGAGAAAAGCCAGGGTGAAAGGACGCAGCCTTGGGGGGCTCCTGTGCTGAGATATAGAGGGTGGGATGTGATGTTGTTTATTTTGACCTTCTGTTGTCTGTTGGAGAGGAAGCTGTGGATCCAATGACGGATGTAGGGGTCAATGTTCATGTCCAGTAGTTTATTGATGAGTTTGGCTGGGATGATTGTGTTGAATGCGGAACTGAAGTCCATGACCAGAATGCGGGCGTAGGAGTTGCGGGTTTCCAGGTGTTGCAGCAGGTGATGGGTGGCTGTGTTGACTGTGTCTTTTTGCTGGTTATGAGGTGGGTGAGAATGATGCGTTCAAATGATTTCATTACTACGGATGTGAGGGCAATTGGTCTGTAGTCGTTAAAACCCTCTGAGGTCTAAGGTAACTACAGAGTTCCCACGGTACCTGGAAAACATGGAAAACATGGAATAATTTTTTTCATTTTCCAGGTATGGAAAAGTCATGGAAACTGAGCAAAAGTGAACACTTACATGGAAATAGAAACAGTTGTCCTGGACAATTGTATTGGATGATGTGTAAAATAGTAATAAAATGAAACTATTGAGCACAAAATTAAGATGCGTTTATAAAAACCCTCTTGGCATCCTATATGGTATGTTGGAATTTGATGCAGGCAACTTGGTGAGGCAGGCAAAAGTATAGTTTCGGATTGGTGGACTTCAGGAATAATAACGTTACTCGCGATCTCAATAGAAGGGTCAAATACATGCATTTCCCAGCCAACACGGGAACCTTGACATCTACAGTCTGTCTTGTTTTGGATGAATGAGTAGAAATGAAAAACGGAAATCTTGTTTTATTAAAGTAGTTTTGACATGTGATATAGATAAAGATATTGTTTCATTGTGTATTGATTAACTTTACATTTGCGCTTAGTTACTTTACAAAAGTTATACTGGCACATGGGTCTAATACAGCAATGGATTATGGGTAAATGCAACGTTAAAGCAGTGCCAATGTAAGACTGACTTTACATTAAACGAATGACTAATATAGTATAAAGTAGGGTATTATTTGGACTAAAGAATGGTGTTGTCTCACCCTACTCGCATGTTGAGGGAGAGCACCATTCAGAGAAACCACGGCAGAGAGTGAGCTCTCGGGAACAACCCCACTTTGCCCGACATTTTCTCAGCAACTGTCTTTCTGACATCCTCTGCTAATGGTCTAATCTACACTGCTGCCACCTATCGTCACAGAGGGGAATTGCAGCCATTTTGTATAAATAAAAAGAAATGGGGGAAAATACGGGAAAATATTTAATCTTGCTAGCCAACATTTAGTTTGCTAACTAACTAGCTACTAGCTAGTGTTGGCTAGCTTGCATTGCTAGCTAACTACCAATACATTTTCACATAGGCTGTGACATTACTTCTATACTAGTTGACATGAATAGTTAGGGCTGGGCGATATGGAAAAAAATCATATCGCGATAACGATATGATAATTTTATTTTATTTCTCGATATCATCGATAACATTTTTTTTTTTTTTTTAACAACAGATGTATGTTTATTTTGCAGCAATTCTTTGTCATTACCGCCATCTTTAGTGTTACATCCCCTCACACTCCAGTTCTCAGGCTGCAGCTGGTTTAAAAGCTAAAGTAAACCGGCTTCTCTGCTGGCTGTGGCTCCAGAGGAGTTGAACAGTTCTGGCTCTGCTAGTTTATTTTCGATCTTTTGGCGCTTTTTTGGTGGACAAACCACCGCACATGTGCACTGTGACTCGTGACTGGAGTCTAGTTCTGCTAGCACACATAGCCTACTGTGTACAGACGGTTTCAAAATGTATTTTAAATTAGAAAGCAAACAAAATAAATGGACAAGAGAAAAAGAAATCTGAATTTGGTCAGTATTGTCATTTGGACAAGCAAAGCCATTACTTTAAGTTGCAGGCAAGAAAGACAAGTCTGTCCACTGTCTCTGGTTTTAAAACTGCCCTGTTGCAGGTAAAAAAAAAAAAAAACGATTTTTCGTTTTTTTTTTACTTTCGATATTCGATATCGATTATTAAAATATATCACGATATTTATCGTTATCGTTATATCGCCCAGCCCTATGAATAGTCTAGTCTTGATACATTTTGTAACATTCATTCTTACTTACATCTACTTTTAGCTATTTTGTGATTTTTCATTTTTTTTTCTTAAAAAAGATTATACTACTAAATAGGAACATTTGGGGTGAGACATTTTTGAAAAATCATTGATCATGCCTAGACTGATTCTATACATCTATACTGGTAAGCTAAGCTTACTAGTGGGGTTGCTGTACTGATTAACCACAGGGGAACCAGCCTTTGTTTTCCCCTTTAGGTTTAGAGTAGGCATACTACCCCTTCTACGTAAGACTCATAATCTGATAAGACTAATAAATAAAGGAAAGAGGGAGGAGGAAGAGAAGAGGGGTGAAGATGAAAGAGGAGGAGAAGAGAGTAGAGGATGACAGAGGAAAAGGGAGTGGAGAGGAGCTGAGAAGAGTAGGAAGAGAAGACAGGAGCAGACACAAGAGGGGAGGTGTGGAGAGAAGAGGACAGGATGAGATAGGAGAGGAAAGAGAGAACATATATCAATCCCAGTGCTCATGTGTTTCAAAGTTCCAGTTCAATAAATAGTTTTTCATCTACAGCTTGTTGCATTATTTCATGCATTGATATTATCAATAAGACATAATCTCTAAGCATTTACAATGTAGACTTGACTGGCACATCTTTTAAATCAAGTAAGTAGTCAGGTGTCCTAGGGGGTTGTGTGTGTGAGGGGAGGGGGGCACGGATGGGGGCGGAAAGCTTCAGGGGCCTATAGATCATCACTTAATATGGTACCTGGAAAATCAGGAGGTAGCATGGAAAAAGATGTCAAGGCAAGCGTGGGAACCCTGAACTAGCTCCACCTCCTCAGAATTTTCCTTTTTTTTGTTACATAATATAAAACTACAGGTTCATACCTTCCAAATAAGCCATCAATTGTAAAATTCGAGCCGATAGTTTTCAATCAATGTCCTATCATTACCAATTTTCAGCAGGAGGTCTGAAAAGAATTCAGTGAATTGAACTAAATGAAAAGATAACTACACTCCTTCCCAGAATGCAATGTGATTTCAATGTCAATGTCACTAGACTAATTCACACCTGGGACAAAGGCCTTTTGTTCCTTTTGTTATTCCAATGTGGGTGTTGGCGCAGCAGCCATTTCCAGCAAAGGTCTAGATAGCCTTGGACTACTACAGAGGAATAAAAGACGCCACATGTCACATCTATCTGTATGTCATGTCGCTGCTGTCGGGACAAAACCTCATAACTCCAAAAACCCAACTTTTCAGCAGATGAAAAAAACGAACACAGATTTGAGGGTGAATAGAGTTAGGAGGTTTAGACAGATGATCGGTTTAATGCTTTCCCATTGTTTAAACTTTGTAAAACCCACACACACATATGGAGGATGATCTACGGAGTTGATTTATATAAAAAAAAATATATTAAAAAAATGGAGTTATGAGGTTTTGTCCCGACAGCAGCGATGTGTGTCATATGATGAATTGAAAATGGGGGACCCTGATGGAAACAAGACGAAAGTCTTTCTCAGGTCTGCATCCTCTTAACAATTGTATGTATTGAGCTGTACTGTACTGTACCCATTCTGCAATCTGTTAATAAACTTTTCAATCAATCAATCAATCACACACTTGCATTGTAGTTTCATATACCACTGACTGAATCTCACAAGTGAGCCAGCAATAATCCCTTTATTATCACCAGCTGTGTAATTGACAGACTGACAGATATGACGTCAGCATAAGAGCATTCAAGAGATGAATCGTTCACGACAGTTCAACACCCCCACTTGATCTTATTCTGACAAAACCTTTGACATACATTTACACTTTTTTTTCCATTTTAACCTTCAACACCAAAAATAAAATACACAAACTTTTCAATCATGACCTTTGTTGCAGGTTTGGTTAACATATCAGCTACCATTTCTGTTGTTGGACAGTATTCAATAATAATGTTTCCATCACTAACTGCAGATCGAACAAAATGATATTTGATGTCAACATGTTTACACCTTTGGCGACACACAGGATTCTTTGAAAGTGCAATTGCCCCTTGGTTGTCCTCAAAGATTGTCACTTGTGCATAATCATTTCCACTGTCCATTCCTTTTAATAACTGCACAAGATAAAAACGTTCCTGTGTAGCAGCTGCCAAAGCCATATATTCTGCTTCACATGTGGATAAAGTAACTGTAGGCTGTTTCTTAGATTTCCAGGAAATAACAGGTCCTGTCTGACATAGACTAAAACGGTACCCAGTTGTGCTCCGTCTGTCATTTTGATCTGCTGCCCAATCAGCATCACAATATGCAACAAGTTTATAATGGGAAATATTAAAGGGACAAAACGATGAGCCGTTTACATGAATGATTCTGAGTCATTATTAATAATAGGAACGTTTATTTCATCCGTGGCCACAAATGAAAGATCAGTTTACAATCAGAGACAACAATGTTCACACACAAGCGTCTGACCATAGAATGATAAAGAGCCCTGGTCAGACATACAATTAAATACATGAAAATGACATAGAAGAAACAAAATGGCTGGTTAGAGAAATTAATAATACGACTATATTATGGCTATAGCCTGGAAGGAAAACAGCTTCGTCTAACTGTTCCCATAACCTTGGGTTATGGCTCTGAAGAAACACAATCCCGTGACCTATAGTCTGGGCCTTTATAATAGAATACTCATTGTAACTGACTATGTGGAACATATTTTAATACACAAGGATATGACGAAGGTAAACTAAAATGGTTCTCAGTCACTGGAAGCAACAACAAAAAGGTTATGGCTGGGGAGATATTAGTACATTGGAGTCTTCTTAAAGAGACATACACACATTAACCAGTCAAGCTGGTCACACTGAAAGTCAAGCTGTATAAAATGATATCTCAACACAGATCTATAATGACATGATAATATATTCCACGACAAGTTTTAGTTTTGAATCACTTCTCTTGTAACACAACTCCTGGTCTACAGTTCCCTTCAAGTATCTTAACACATGTTTTGCTGTTACCATATGCTGTTCTTTTGGTTCGGTTAAGTGTTGAGACAACTTACTGACAATAAAACTTAGATCAGGTCTAGTACATGTCATTACATAAATCAAGTTGCCTACCACTTCACGATACCTCTTTTGATCAACAGATTCACCTTCATTGTCAAATTGTTGTTTATACTCACATGGAGTCGATCTTGCCTTGCAGTCAGACATGTCAAACCTTTGCAATATTTTCATGATGTACCTTTTCTGGTTCATCTTTATTTCACCATCTGTCTGTGTGAAATCAATGCCTAGAAAGTTCTTAAGTTTGCCAAGATCTTTCATCTTAAATTTGGCTCCCAAAATGTCTTTTACATTTTGGATTGTTTGACTGTTGCTTCCTGCAATGATAAGATCGTCAACCCAGATTATCAAAATAATCCTTTCACCTTTAGATGTTAGTTTATTGTAAACACAATGGTCAGCCGGGTTTTGAATAAAACCATTTTCACTTAGATAATCATGGAGCATTTTATTCCAATTCCGTCCTGATTGTTTCAGACCATACAGTGATTTGTTAAGTTTACAGACCAGTTCTGTTTCGTTAAGGCTTCGCTCAGCACCAGTTGCACTGTACTTCACTTCGTGTACATACACTGAATAAAAAAAAATTCCACCATGTACCTTTACATCCCAATATTCGTCTGACCACACCCCCATCCGCTTACCTTCATAAGCAGGTGTGTGGTCACCTACTCGCCTCCTTCTTCACTTTCACCACAAGGAAGTGCCTTCAATAGATCCCCACTTGACGAGGTTGTTAGCTGAAGAAAGTTGAGACTTGTTTACATTGTACTTATTTTTTTCTTCTCTCATATATTCGATAGAAAAACCTAAGTCATAATGTCTACTCCGGAGAGTCGTGTTCGCAGCGCCACTCTCCACCAGCGGTTCTCCATTTCCGCATCCGTCGTACGTCCTGGAGCAGGGCTGTTGCCTCTCTCGTGGTTGACAGCCACGCCCGGTAGGCGTCCGATGGGTAGTTCGCCTCTCCAAGGAGATGGTGCACCGGTGCCGTCGCCTATGCGATGGCCTGGTTCTGGCTCTGGTTCCTCTGTTTCCAAGGAATCGTCCGCTGTTGGGCGGCCGGTTCCTTTGGTTCCAGGGGATTTGAGACGCAAACTTTTTGCGTCGGCTCGCTCCCGTCGCAAGATGGTGGCTTGCAGACGCGAACGGCCCGGGTTTGGTGAGTTGCTGGAGCCCAGTGAGGATGCGTCGGTCTCTACATGCCCGATGGAAACAGAGGATTACATGGTAGAGGCGGACGGGTTCTTATTTGAAGGCCCGGTGGAGACAGGTATCCCGCCCGTCCAGGTAACACTGGAGGGGGGTGAGATGTCTCCTTGGGGCGCCTCGTTTGAAGACGTTGGAGAAGAACCTCTGACTCGTCGGCAGGATGCCCTGCTATCAGCCACATCGGAGTGTGGCTCCTTGACCAGTGGAAGCCTGCTGTATGTGAGGGATGCGGGCTCGGTGGAGGAAAGTCTGCAGGGGGAACTGCAGGCTTTGTTTCCCGAGCTCATGGCGGTGGCGGCAGTCGCAAACGGCGTGCCGCAGCCACTGCCTGTTCCTGTCCCTGATGATCTCATAGGTCATTTATGGCAGCGTCGCCCGGTGAGAGGGGTGGACGTTGTCTACCCATTTTTCCCCTCAATGGGGGCCTATGTTCGTCAGGGCCAGGTGGTGTCCCAGATCATAGGCCTCACCCCCGCCTACGTACAAGTTACGCGAGTGGCGGGTTTGGTCGACGGTATGAGGGAGGGCGTGCCACGGCTTGATAGGCCGATGGCCGCGCTCCTCTGTCCGGAGGTGGTGTGGGAGCCGTTACGGAAGCCGGTTCCTCAAGGGAAATCGGCTAGGCGGTTGGCATACTGGAGCGACCAGTCATTTATCGCCGGAACACAATCTCTAGCTGCCGCGTCTAACATCGCGCAGCTGGCAAGATTCATGTCCGGGATATTGACGGGCGCCATGGAGCAGAGTGATGTACAACATGACCAGCTCTCCCAGGCGACAGGAGCTGTCCTGCATCTGACTCAGGCTCCCCGGGGTGGCAAATCCCGAGCGGCTCGAGGCGGCAGGCGCCGCTAGACCCAGTGACTTTTTTCCCCTGTGGTCCCCTCTGTTTTTCCCTTCCCGGCCTTGCCATATGATTTGGTCGAAAATAAAAAGTTCCCTCTAAAGGGGGACTGTATTTTTTGTTAACAAACTGTGTGTTTCTTCACCAAACATATGATGGGGTTGCAAAGTGTGAATCTTCACTAGTATGGGTTGATAGGAGGGTTACGTTCATGTTAAGAGCTTAAGCAAGGTCTGCAGCCTACACTCGGTTGAAAAAGGGTTTTTTCTACCTCGGCCTGAGTCTCCACATAAAGGTAGAGGTTACTTGTATGTTCTGTTGCTTGCACGAGTAATGTTGAGCTACAACACTGTTGTGTTGGTTGCAGTAATGCTCGTATGAACACGTACCACGGCTCAGCCGTTCTCGCTCTCTCTCGTGGGGCGGCGTGGCTCAGGGGTAGAGCGGGGCGTCCAATGATCGAAGGGTTGGTGGTTCGAATCCCGCTCAAGCCCATGTCCATCCCATTGCCGTTGTGTCCTTGGGCAAGACACTTAACCTACTTGCCTCGTATGAATGTGTATGCATGTGAATGAATGTTGGTGGTGGTCGGAGGGGCCGTAGGCGTTGATTATTCGCCACGCTTCCGTGAGTCTGCCTCAGGGCAGCTCTGGCTGCAATTGTAGCTTACCACCACCGGTATGACTGTGTATGAACGAATAATGGACTCTGTGAAGCGCTCTGAGTCAGAGCAACAGTCAGTCAGAGAAGAGCGCTATATAAATCCAATCCATTTATTTATTTATCAGTGTTTTTCTATGTTCAACATGGATGCGGGTGTAGGATTCACACACACTTGGTTTTGTTGTAAACCCTGTTCACAGTTGTCTGTGGTTAGCATGCATTGTATTAGCTTGCGCTATTCATTAGCATTGCTATTAAAGGTATCGTGTGCTAAAGTTGTTGTTGTGTGCAAGGAAAGGGCTTGTGAGGGGGTACCGGATAAACCCCTCCTTCCCTCTTCTGATTGGTCAGGGGTTTTTATTCATCTCTTGTCAGTCCAGTCAGGGCCAAGCCGTTAGGCGACTTGGCAGGGAGGGGGGGGGAAGGGTTCCCTAACTCTGCTCCTATTACACAGGCCTTGAGTGTTGGGTTTCCCCCCGTCATAGCACACATCACTACGCACGTTGCTATTGACGATGGCTTCCGTGAGTTAGACCTGTATGTACGGTCTGTTGTTGTCAAAGTGTCGGGATAGAGCGTGGGTTCCACTACGCTCGATATATGTGTAACTTGAGTCGGTTGGTCACATGACTCAAGATTGCCATGGCTTTTTCACTCTATGACTCACGTGGGAAGTCTCTCTGGGGAGTTCCATCTAATCCTCTGTGGTGGGGGTGACTGGATATAAAAATGTGAACAGTTTTTATCCTCAGCTGTGTCAAATGGGATTCATGTCAGTCGGTGCTACTTTTCTTTTTAATAAAAGAGTGTGGAGTATAGGAAGCACCACACCCTTCTTGTCGTTCTCCCAGGCGCCTTGAGGATTCAATGAAGGGTCTAAATTAGCCTGTTCATTGATGTGGTTGTGTCCCGACGCATGCATGGTGCTAGCTCGGGGTGTTTCTAATGGGGATCATGCGGGTAGCTAGTACGCCTTGGTTGCTTGTGGTTAAAACAGCGTTTTTATAAAGCAACTGGGATGGAGGGTTTGTCCTCTTCCGAGAACCTGTTACTGGTTCTCGACGGGTTCTCGTTCATGTCTGGGGGATGTTAACGGAATAAGATCAGAACATAGGTAGAGGGGTCTCACGCCCTTGGGAGAGAATATCTATGCGCACTGCCAGATGAGTGGCTGCTTAACCCGTTTCAGATTTCCAAGGGTGGTCCTTTTGCCAAAGGGGAACTATTTTACTATTTCTTTCACTATTTGGGCACTTTTACACAATTCCTGTGAGTCTATGGAACACCTCTGTAATATATATATTTTTTTTATTCATTGTTTTGTATTTCTAATCAAGTCCTCAAAAACAGCATTTTTCTACCTCAAGATCTCGAGCTGTTTTGAGCCTGGGCTCCTAAACCACTGCGCCGCGTCATGTTCGCCTGAACATTAACATGCAGCAGTGACTATATGACATCACATATAGGCACATTTTCAAACGACTCAGTTCAGTGAGGGTGAATATTGTGAGAGGAGAATTGGAAGAATGCGCCAATATGAGAATTTTGAGACATAGATCATATTAATATAAGTTCACATAGCTAGGAAACAATGCTAAACACTCAAAAAGGCAATTTATAAGATAGTTCCCCTTTAACTCAGACACAAGTATGGGCGGCGGGCTTTAGTTTCGGTCCCTGGCTGGAAGGTTTAAAAATGTGGTTGTTGCAGATCGGGCTGTGCGGAGAAGCTGTCTTAAGCCTAAAGTGTTTCCTAAACTGGTTCCAGATTTTCAGTGTGGAAAGTACTACCGGGTTTTTTATGTGATCAGGACAACGAGAGGTCAGGGGGGCACAGACGAGCGCCATTAGAGATGACGGACACGCAGAGTGGCTCTCCATTATGCACCAGTTGAGATTAGGGAAATTGTACCATTTTTGAATTCTCTGAAGGCAGGGACCGAAACTAAAGCCCGCCGCCCGCCAGGGGCGGTCAGTTTTTACCTTTGGCGCTTGACACTTAGAGGGCTGCCCGCCGTGTGGCGTGTAATCAATCAAGTTCATAACGATACTCTTATTTTGAAAATATGTGCGGGTCTCATTTCCGCCCCAAGCGCATCTCCAGTCATATCGATGGCTCCGGCAGTTAGCAAGAATTAGGTTCGTATGATACTCTTATTTTGAAAAAAACCGTGGCAATGAGTCATATCCGCCCAGCCCTGCAGCGGGATACTATTGGCTAAGGGCTTCTGCTCGCAGTGCTCATGTCAACACAGGCAGTCTGCTCTAGAAGAGCGGACCTCCATGAGCTACCGTCAACTATTCACTTTTAGTTTAATACATGACGAGGCATTGTCTAACGGTATCTAGCTGGCTAGCTACTGATAGCTGCTGATATCAACAAATGCTCCAGCAATAGTCGACTCGAGTGCATAATACCTCCGTTCCCCCGTTAGCTCGCGTTAGCTAGCTCACGTTAGATCGATCTGTCCCAGTAAACTAAATTGTCTTAACGTTATCTACCGGGCTAGCAGTAGCTACAGATAGCTCCTGATATCAATGTCTTATAACATTGATTGAATGCGTATTCTAGCTGAGGGCATGTTGAATGTGATTTGACAAAATAACCGTAACGTTATAAATAGGGTCCAGCTGCATCGCCGGAGAATCCTTGCATGCTGAATGTAGGGTCTAGCTGAATATAGGGTCTAGCTGCAGGGCCGGAGAATCCTTGCTGGAGCTGGAGGCTACTCAAGTATACACACAGACAGTGGAGCTGTTTGCAGATAGCAAGCATTTTGACTTATTGCGTGGTGGCGATGTCTCGCAGATAATACAACTACAAGTATGATTATATAATATATATTTTATTTAAAAAAAAAAATTATATAAAATATATATATATATTTTTTTAATCAAAAAAATTTTGGCAGGTAAGAAATATGCTTGGCGGGTAGACTCTTCCCATCTACCCGCCACTGGCCGGTGAGTCAAAAAGTTAATTTCGCTCCCTGTCTGAAGGTTTGCTGCCCAGTAGTAGTGTAAAAGGTTGGGCAGTGCAAGACCACCTTCACTTTTGCTCTGCGTGCCCTTGGGCTCTTACCCGCCCAAATGAAAGTAGAAATAGTTTTGTCTAACATTTAAAAAAAATGATTTAGGGAAGAACACCGGGAGGGATTGGAAAAGGAACAAAAATCTTGGCAGAATATTCATTTTAACAGAGTTAATTCTGCCTGCCAAAGAGATAGGGAGAGAGTCCCACCGTATCAAGTCAGATTTAATATCCACAACTAATTTTGTGATGTTGTCCCTAATTAACGAAGAGAGGGAGTGAGCTATGTTAATGCCCAGGTAACGGAAACCATTCTGCGACAAACGAAAAGGTAAAGAGCTTTGGGGAATTTGCTTAGCTGCCTCATTTATAGGAGAACACTCACTTTTGCTGATGTTTAACTTGTAACCTGAGAACGAGCCAAAAGATGTTAGGATTTGTAAGATATTTTCTGCAGAGTTGCACGGATCCGAGACATAGAGCAAGAGGTCGTCAGCATAGAGAGATACCCGATGTTCCCGTCCAGCTCTATAAATACCAGTGAAAAGCAGGGAGGACTTGAGGGCGATTGATAGTGATTCAATTGCTAAGGCAAAGAGCAGAGGAGAGAGTGGGCAGCCTTGTCGTGTTCGTGTTCCTCTCGTTAAGGGGAAATAATCAG
This sequence comes from Notolepis coatsorum, assembly GCF_963971535.1. Taxonomy (NCBI): domain Eukaryota; kingdom Metazoa; phylum Chordata; class Actinopteri; order Aulopiformes; family Paralepididae; genus Notolepis; species Notolepis coatsorum. The sequence continues at coordinate 124,734,774 of NC_140168.1, read as the reverse complement.
ACCTCTGAGAATTGGTGATTACACAGGCAGTAGGGGCGGAGTATAGAAGTTGTATCCAAGAGATACATTTCGGCCCGAAACCAAATTTCCTTAAAACCGAGAACAAATACTCCCACTCAACGCGGTCGAAGGCCTTTTCTGCGTCCAGTGCAATAACCAGTTCTGCCGTTTGCGAGTTGTCAGGGGAGAGCACAATATTTAACAGCCTACTGATATTGGTTGATAGTTGCCTTCCCCTGACAAAGCCTGTTTGGTCTTCAGAAATGATATCTGGGAGACAAGGGTCCAAACGGTGTGCCAGAACCTTCGCCAGCAGCTTTACGTCTGAATTCAACAAACTTATTGGTCTCCAGCTGCTGCACTCTTCTGGTTTCTTGTCTTTCTTGAGTATGAGTGAGATTGTGGCCTGATTCAGAAGTGGAGGAAGGGAGCCTTGTTCCAATGAGTAATTAAACATGTCTAATAATAAGGGGGCGAATAACTTAGAAAACTTCTTATAAAAATCACCTGGGAAACCATCTGAGCCTGGTGCTTTGTTGTTTTGCATTAATTTAAGACAAGAAACAATTTCCTCTAATTGTATAGGACTCTCCAAGCTATTCTTACAGTTCGGATCTATAGTGGGGAAATCTAGACCATCAAAAAAAGTATCCATTCTAGTGTTATTGGCAGGTGGTTCGGATTTATAGAGATTTGAATAGAAAGAAGTGAAGACTGAATTTATCTCAGAGGGGTCGTTGGTTAGAGAATGACCGGAGTCATAGACTTGATAAATAACATGTGAGGTTGACTGACGCTTAAGTTGGAGAGCTAGTAGTCGGCTAGCTTTATCGCCATACTCATAGTATGTGCCTTTAGTCTGTCTAAGAAGGTTTTGATTGATTGATTGAAAAGTTTATTAACAGATTGCAGAATGGGTACAGTACAGTACAGCTCAATACATACAATTGTTAAGGGGATGCAGACCAGAGAAAGACTTTCGTCTTGTTTACATCAGGGTCCCCCATTTTCAATTCATCATAACATATATGACATACATGACATACAGATAGACAGTACTGCTACATCTATACATTTATGACATATCAGATTTGCAAATACAGTACTGTTTGTGATACAAAAGTGTCCAGAAAAGGAGTGTATATACATTTGGCATAGAAACTGTACATTGGAGGAGGTTGGTTGGGTGGGGTGGGGTTGGGTGGGTTGGGTGAGGGCTGTACATTGGAGGTGGGGGGGGGGGGGGGGTTGGGAAGGGGACACACACACATTTTACACTGTACATTGGAATATTGACAAAGCCTTACTTGGTCATTTACTGTACAACTAGGTTAGGACATTTGTAGGGGCCAGTTTCGAATTGCAGTCTCACGTAGGTGTTTTTTGAGAGTGTTTTTGAAGGTGGGTAGTGATTCACATTCCTTTACAGCTTTAGGTAGGGCGTTCCACATTGATGTGGCATAATTGCGAAACGTGTTTAGTCCCTTGTTTGAGCCGAATCTGGGTTTTACATGATTTGTGGAGCTCCCTCTGGTGTTGTGATCGTGGTATTCACTGACCTTTGGGAAGTATTTTGACATGTACATGGGTACCTTGGTCGCGTAGTGTATCTTGTAGACCAGGCCCATTGCAAGTTGCTGTACTCTGTCGTCTACTCTAAGCCATCCTAGGTTGTCAAAGTGGGCAGGGGTGAGGTGGGTTCTAGGAGTCAGGTCAAGTAGTAGTCTGACTAGCTTGTTTTGAGATGTTTGTAATTTGTTTTTTAGTGCTTTTGAGGTGCTTTGGTACCATGAGGTGCAAGCATAGTCGTAGTACCCTTGAATGAGTGCTCCTGCTAGAGTCTTCAGGGTATTCTTGTTTACCAGAGAGGAGATCCGGTACAAGAATCGCGTTCGTTGGTTGACTTTTTTTATTACATTGGATGCCATTTTGTCACAGGAAAGATTAGCCTCTAGGATGGAACCCAGGTAGGTAATTTCATCTTTCCTTGTGATAATATTGTCACCCACTGTAACCGAGAAGCCGTCGGTCTTGCTGAGTTTGTTATTTGAACCGAAGAGAATGGACTCTGTTTTGCCCATGTGTAATGATAGTTTGTTGTCGGCGAGCCATATGCAGATTTTGCCTAGTTCCGAGCTGAGGGCTTTTTCAACCTGTAACTTGTTCTTGTCAGAGACCAGCAGGGCTGAGTCGTCCGCAAACAGGAACAAGTTGCAGTCACAAGCTGACGACATGTCATTTGCATAAATTAGGAATAGTAGCGGTCCTAGTATGCTTCCTTGTGGAACACCACAGCTCACTGTGAGGGGGGGGATAGGGTACCGTTTACTTCCACCATCTGTTCCCTCCCCTCCAGGTAGGATTGTATCCAGCTCACTGATAAACTATCAAAACCAATTGCTTTTAGCTTGTCAATCAGAATGGTGTGATTGACAGTGTCGAAGGCCTTTTGTAGGTCCAGCATGACCATGCCGCAGTATTTGCCCGCGTCCACCTCTTGTTTGATGTGGTCGTTCAAGTAGAGAAGGCATGTGTCAGTGGAGTGGGATGTTCTGAAGCCAGATTGGAATTCGTAGATTAGATTTTTTTTCCGCGAGGTACTTTTCGATCTGTTCGTATACTATTTTTTCCATGACTTTCGAGATGGATGTAAGGATAGAAACAGGGCGGTAGTTACCCGGGTCTAATTTGCTGCCCTTTTTGTGCAGGGGTGTTACTCTCGCAATTTTGAAGTCCTTGGGGACGTGTCCCTGTTTTATGGAGAGGTTTATTATGTGTGTGATGACTGGGGTGATGTCTGCAGCTGAGTCTCTGAGGAATTTGGAGGGGATGTTGTCATGGCCAGTGGCCTTGTTTGGTTGGAGGGCGCTCAGTTTTTTGAGTACCTCATCTGTAGTTACTATTTCCAGTTTGAAGTCGTCTTTGTGGACGCCTAGGTTCATGTAGTATGCTACTATGTGTTCTACCCCATACTGCCCTGAGTGGGAGGGTAGTTTGTTTACCAGTGTTGTGGCTATGTTTGTGAAGAAAGTGTTTAAGTAATTGGCTACATCCAGCTTGTCTGTGATGAGCGTGTTGTCCGTCTTTATGTTTATGTTTGAGAACCTGGTTTCGAGTTTTTTACTGCAGCCTAGTTGATTGTTGAGTAATTTCCAAAGTTCACATGGTTTATTTTTGTTTTCCTCGGTTTTGTCATTGATGAAATTTTTTGTATTCTGCTTTGCTTGTGGAGAGTAAGTCGAATTCTGTTTGCACCTTCACTCTTCTGGCATATAGCTCTGGGCTGGGGGATCTGGCATACTCTCTATCTATGCTGAGGATTGCATCAATTAGCTCTTGCTGTCGCTGCTTACTCTTCCTGGACATATAGGCACTATATGACATAATCTCACCTCTCATTGAGGCTTTTAAAGCTTCCCACAGCAAGGAGGGTGACGTTGAGTCATTCCTGTTAAACTCCAGATAAATATTGATCTTTTCCGTGATAAAATCACAGAACTTGTCATCGGCAAGCAATCCTATATTGAACCTCCATTGTCTTCTTGTATTGGGCAAAAGTCTCAGGTCTAAGATGTGAGGTGCGTGGTCCGATATAATAATGGCAGAGTATTCGGTGGACTTAACAGAAGAGAGAAGAGCTTTGTCTACAAAGAAGTAATCGATACGGGAGTAGCATTGGTGGACCTTAGAAAAAAAAGAGAATTCCTTTGCAGACGGATGAAGAAATCGCCACGGGTCTATACAACCCAGCTGACTCATGATGGATGACAATGTCTTTGACATGGCCGAGGGTATTAATGTTTTAGGGTGAGAGCGGTCTGCCTTAGGGTCAATCACAAGATTCAGATCACCCCCCAAGATAAGATTATGATTGTCTAAATTAGGAATTTTAGAGAAGAGGGATGTCATGAAATTTGGATTGTCCCAGTTAGGGGCGTAGACACTCACCAGAACTACTGGGATCTGATATAGTTTCCCACTCACTATAACATATCGACCTTCTGGGTCGGAGATAGTCTGTGCCGGGGAGAACTGAATTCGCTTGTTGACCCAAATTGAGGTGCCCCTGGATTTGCTGTTAACGGCAGAATGCAAAATTTGTCCAATCCAGGGTTTGCTCATTCTGTTAGACTCATTTAGACGCAAGTGAGTCTCCTGCAGGAAAGCCCTCCGAGTCCGCGCACATTCCAACTCACCATCCTAATAGGAACCCCGACACAGTGTGAGAAGAGCATTTATGCAGGTGAACACCAGGAAGGCTGCTGGCCCAGATGGCATAACAGGACGTATACTCAAGACCTGTGCCAACCAGCTGGCCCCTGTGTTCACCGCCATATTTAATCAATCACTGGCGGAGTCAGTGGTCCCTGCCTGCTTCAAGAGGTCTACCATCATCCCTGTGCCGAAGAAACCCTCCCCAGCATGTCCAAATGACTACAGACCGGTGGCACTCACCTCTGTGGTCATGAAATGTTTCGAGAGGCTGGTCAAGGACCACATTTGTGCCTCCCTCCCCAGTGATATGGACCCTATGCAATTTGCATACAGGACAAACAGGTCCACCGACGACGCGGTCTCCCAGGTACTGCACAGCACCCTCTCGCACCTTGACCGTCAGAAGGGGGGCTATGTGAGACTGTTGTTCATTGACTACAGCTCAGCGTTCAACACCATAGTCCCCACCAGACTGGTGGACAAGCTGATCGAGCTAGGTCTGAGCTCCGCCCTGAGCGCCTGGGTACTGGACTTTCTGAGCGAAAGACCCCAGGCGGTCAGGGTGGGGGGTCAGACCTCCAACACCATCACCCTGAGCATCGGGTCCCCCCAGGGCTGTGTTCTGAGCCCCCTGCTGTACTCACTCTACACACACGACTGTGTGGCCAAGTTCAGCTCCAACTCCATAGTGAAGTTCGCAGATGACACGGTGGTGGTGGGGCTGATCTCGGACAACGACGAGAAGGCCTACCGGGAGGAGGTGGAGGTACTGGAACGCTGGTGCCAGGACAACAGCCTGCTCCTGAACATTGGCAAAACCAAGGAACTGATCGTGGATTATAGGAGAGGACAGCAGGGGACACACACACCACTGATGATAAACGGGGCTACCGTGGACAGGGTGAGCAGCTTCAAGTACCTGGGGGTCCACATCTCAGAGGACCTGACATGGTCAACACACATAGGCACAGTAGTAAAGAAGGCGAAACAGCGTCTCTACCACCTGAGACAGTTAAGGAAGTTCAGAGTATCGGGGAAGATACTCCAGTCCTTCTACTCAGGAGCTGTAGAGAGCATCCTGACCGGAAACATCACTGCCTGGTATGGAAACAGCACGGCACAGGACAAGAAGGCCCTACAGAAAGTGGTGCGCTCAGCCGAGCGTACCACGGGTATTGCACTACCCCCCCTGCAGGTTCTATACAACAAGAGGTGCAAATCCAGAGCCTGCAGGATAATGAAAGACCCTCACCACCCCAATAACAGCCTGTTTCAGCTGCTGAGGTCAGGCAGACGCCTGCAAATCCTAGCTACTAGGACAGAGCGGCTTAGGCTCAGCTTCTTCCCCCAGGCCATCAGAGCCATGAACAATGTACATTGAGTGCTCAGAACATTGAACTGTCCACACACAAGCACACATGAACACACACACGACACGCACACTGTGCACGCTCACACACGAGCAGCCACTTAACACTTTAACATGAGCGGGCACACACTCATGTCGCACACACGCACACTTATGGCCAAAGGAAAGGACACTTTAAATTAGAATAACAGGAACAGTGTATTGCACTACCAAAGCTAACTAGCATGTCACACATGCGCTGTAAATAACTATGTACAGATACCGAGATGTCACTCCATGTTACCTGCTATCTGTTACTGCACAATGTTGTTCTTCTTTTGATTCTATTATATGTACCACTGTATTGCACATCGTTGCGGGCAAGACCACCCGCATTTCATTGTATACCTGTATGCCGTGACAATTAAAACTCTTGACTTGACTTGACTTGACTTGACTGATCCTCTTTGAAATACATTAGGATTACTCATAGATCACATCTAAGAGATAAATAAAAATTGAGGTAGAGGTGAGGTGAGCGCATTGAATAAATACATACTGTGTCCGCATTGTATACAAAGGAGATAAAACAGAAAACAAAGGGCAATAACAGAAAACAAAGGGGGGAAAAAAGGGGGGAGGGGGTGGAGGGGAGAGAGAGAGACAGACACATCCAACAAAACATAACATCAAAACATACATTAGTTGACAACAATGCAAAACATAAACTAACCATCCCACCTGGTGTGGGATGTGCATGTTGTCACCCCTGTGTCTCCCGATTTCCGTGGTCTCTGTCCAGCAGAGAAATCTTTACAACTTTTTAAACTAAACCTAATTAAACTGAAGCTATGACATCAGACATGCGTGGCCATGAGTAAATGTAACATAATTAGCAGGCTTTAAATGAAATAATAAATGAGTGCATTGCACGTGTATACAGTAAATGGGCTTTAAGAGAAATAATGATGAATGCCTGCATGCATTAATTCTGCACATACACGCATGTGGGCTTTGGGTGAAATAATAATAAGTGCGTGCTTACACCTGCAGCCAGGGGTGCAGTCGTAATATGGGCGAAGGCCAAACGCCCGCGCACACGCGCACGTGCACGCGCATACATGTTCCCTCGGTTGCGCACAGAACAGATGATACACCTTGTCTCATCCTTCCAGTCGGTAGATCAAGCAACCCCCCACCTACAGGGCTTGTATTTGGTTGTCGGTATCCTATTCATATGCAAAGTCTAGGTGATAAGTGCCGCGACGAGTCATTTTTGTGTCGTCGCGCCGGCACTTATCACCTAGACTTTGCATAATAATAGGATGCGCGCACTTCGGCCTCAGTGACGAAGCCCAAACGTCGTTTGACCGCGTATCCCCAGCACTGCACCCCTGCCTGCAGCCCAAGCATATACGCAAAAAATATATACAGAAAGAAAAGAGAAAAAGACTTTAGATGAAAGAATAAATGCTGTATTCGTGTTGCACTTACAAACGCAGTGGGGCTTTAAGCTAAATAAATTAAATGCATTCCTACATGCTGCACATACATACTGCACATACATACGCTGTAAATGGGCTAATGGGTGAAATAATAATAAGTGCATGCTTAAACTCACACACATTCATGCAGCCATGTGCATGCATTTGCAAGCCTAACACCACCCTAATTGTCAAGAACTCGCATACTTGGAGAGCCAATAACATGATGGCCACATGTAGCCTATAAAGTATATGTCCACAGTATACTCGAATAGGCTTTAGATTAAATAATAGGAAGTAGATATGCATGTGTGCTCACACACACACACACACACACACACACACATAGGCTTTAGGTGAAATAATAAGTAGATATGCATGAGTGCACACACACACAAAAGCATGCAAACGCAAGATTCAAGATACAATGCCAAAATACTTAGATTCTCCCCCCTCAGTCCACCTTGAATGTTAGACAATCTGCTATCTGGTCGAGAACGCGAGAGGGGGGGAAAGAAAAAGAAAAGAGAAAGATGAATAATGTGTTTTAGTCCTATGTTCGGCAGATTGACGTGCAGAATTTAAACTAGTTAATTTAATGAGTTTTGGTCTGTGAGACAAAGTCAAGAACAACAGTCTGGGCTCGTGACAATGTTTTTAAATACCTAAGCCATATATCTTTGCTAAATTAATAATATGAGTCTGTTAGACAGTGTGCGCGGCCCAGTCAGGCCCGGTCATCGGGCCTCCGATCACGGCGTCGATGTATAAGGCTATGTGCATGAAATGAGCCTTGAAACTAAGAAGATTAGTGTGAAAAACTGCAGTTTTTACAATATTCGTTTTGATAGACTATTATTATACTTGAATCACAGAGTTTGCATACTTTATTTAATTGTCACGCGAAAACGCATAATAACAAGCTGCAATAGTAATGCAAATAGTTAAAAAAAAAGAGAACAAGTGATCATGATCATGATAATAATAATAATAATAATAATAATAATAATAATAATAATAATAATAATAATAATAATAATAATAATAATAATAATAAACAAAACCCGCTAATTAACCCTTTGATCGCCATGCTTAAATTCATAATTTACCATCCTCCGCCAGCCCTATTTAATATGGAGAAGTTCCCCTTCTTTGCAGGGCTATAACTTTTTAAATTGTATTGCTAAATTGACATTACTATGGCCCATTCAACGTCCTATATCTATTGTTCAGGGTGTAGCAACGTTATACTTTTTCATTCACATATTCATACTAAAATACGGTCTAAAGTATAAGTATGTTTTTATCGTTTTCTGCAGCTTTCTCCAGAACGTGATTTATAGCCCCAAATGCATTATATTGATGATCAAATACAGTTTGATAGCAATCCGCGCGAGATAAAAAATTTCAAATGAACGTGCTTCTAGAAGTTACTACTTATGATCTGATGTTGACCGGATGGGGGGGGGGTCGTTTATAATTCCGTGGCCAACGTTATATGATTCATCTAGTGTGGGTGATATGATCATTAGAGCAGTTAGTATCGAACACGTTAGAAAATAACGTTGAATTTCACCGTAGCTTCCTCGTAGCGTTGGGCGATGAGCGTGGGACAGAAATTTTCCTATTATGGGATGTAGAAATATGCGATCCATTTCCAGGTTGTATAATAGTATATACGTCCAAATCATGTTGTTTATCGAGTTATTTGCAACCGATCGATGTCCAGTGTATCAAGATGGAGTCCCGCTAACGATAGCGAGTGCCCGGACGAAATATGGGCGAGCACCACTTCCGGCACATCACTTCCTGTTTGGGCGATCCGCCGATCGGCCACCAGATGGCGCTCTTGAACCGTTGGAGAGTTGAGAGGGGATCAACAGGAGATCTCAGGTCTCCGGGGGAGAAATATGATTTCGATCACAGATTTTTGAAATATTGATATCAAAGACGTGGTACGGCGTCTTTGGCAGAATGAGCATGGCGGGGAAAGACATCCTACGGCGTTTTTGGCGATTAAAGGGTTAACCTATAGTAGGACAGTGTTTACAAATGGAACGAAACCATTCAGCTGCACTGCATGCGCATATTGATCAAACGGCAAACACAACCAAGTTGACTGCTCTAATTCAACGCAGTAGATCATTAATTAAATATATTGGTATAAATATTCAGTAGGCTCCTATACAGTTATTTAGTGATAGCTTCTCCTCCAATATTAGTAGTAGGCATAGCCTATAGTATAGGTGGAAAAAAATTAAATAGAGAAGAAACAGTTCAAGTTTCTGAAGCCGGCTGTCTGAGAGTTGGGTGTGGTCCTCGACGTCACTGATCCGCTGTTCCATTGTATCGAACCTGTCAGCTTACCATCCATGGCTGTCAAGGCAGATTGGATTTTATCCACTTGGTAGGCAATTCTGTTTGAGACATCAGTCCCGTCTTTAATTGCCTTCATTAGGTCACCAAGATTGAATGCCGCTGAGTCTGTCATGACTGTTGGCGGCGTGTGACGTATCCGTCGTCTTGGCTGTATATCTGCAAGCGTGTCGGGAGGGCCTTTGCTTCGTAGTCCTTTACTCATTTAATAAATGACATTTATATTAAATCCGACAATAAACGAAGTGTCCAAGCAGGCAGGGCGGTTTCAGTGTAACAGTGACATTAGTCAATTATTTAGGCAAGCATTTAAGTTAGTATAATAAGATTGGCATCGGGAGCACAGGGAGCGTGCGTCTACCCTCTAGCACAGCATTCTGGGTAATCTGTTCCTCAATTGGAGATGATATGTAGTTGGCAAGTTCGCTTATGGAGGAGTTAGCGTTAGCATCTGCGGGGATGTAAACACCGATCAATATTACCGATGCAAATTCTCTGGGGAGGTATGTTGGTCTGCATTTAACGGAGATGTATTCCAGGTGAGGAGAGCAGATCTGACTGAGTGCTGTGGAGTTGGTACACCAGCGATGGTTGATCATAAAACAGATGCCTCCACCCTTGGTGTAAGAGCCAAAGCTATATATTTAGGTTATTGTATTATATGAATGTTTAATATTGATTGGATTTAGATAGTCATTGAACCGTCGTACTTGTCATAATAGAGCATTCGAGAACATAGAACATTCTAGAACATTTGTGGTGATGTCATAATAAAACTTTCTAGAACATAGAACATTCGGGAACGTTTGTGGTGATGTCATAATAGACTTTCTAGAACATAGAACATTCTAGAACCACAGTATGGTCATGATAGGACGTTATGGAACATTCGTGATGCCACCGTATGATATCATAACCAGGGTGTGAACCATGGGGCTCCCCTAGATGAGACATCAGCTCCCCTGAAAACATGACTTGTGAATTTTTGGGGGGGTCTCTAAAATACTGACAATAAATGCTATTTTTGCCATGCATTTCTAATTTTTCTGTAATTTTCTGTATCATCATCGTGTATAATGCGTAAAATTAGGCTATTTTGATGTATGATTCATGATTTGCGCACTAATTCACCGTAATAGACAATAGCATAAATCTATGGGGTTGCGGCACTGCAGATATACCCTACTCGTAATAGATGGCAACATGCATGCTATTCTTGCGTTTACCATTCAGAGCGTGGCGGCGCTGCAGCCTGCGGGCACAAATCAAACTTCACCCGCCGTTTTAAAAGAAAAAAAAATACAGGTATTCAGGATAATGTCGAAAGTTAAATGAAATATCAAAGAAATAAGCCTTCTAACCAATTTTGGTTTTACAAAGAAGGCGAAGCAGCCGATCGACTCGACTGAGCAGGAGCCGGTAGCAGCATCTACTTCTTCAATCAAACACCATTTTAAATTGACTGCTGGCGACGCTAACAACGTTTCACCTGCTGCGGGGACTACTTCTGTGACATGCATATGTTGAGAATTGGGCAGATCTTCACCATCAGGTGGGTGGCGAGTAATTTTAATTGATTTGATTTGATTTGATATTTTTTATTTTCGTGTCTTACATACAGATGTATGCCCAGCCCATATGGGCTTACAAGACACATAACAATAAGTATATAATAATATACTTTACCAATTACTTAACAAATGACATAGACCAAGATGGCCATAAAAAAAATACAAGAAAATACAATAAAACGTAATATAACACAAGCTGTACTCAATGTAAATAAACAGAAAAACAAGGTGAATTCAAATACAATTATATAGGATACAGTGTGTTTTGTCTCAGGTGCCATGCCTTCTCCAAAAATCCTGCAAAACCGAAGATGTCCTCCACAAAAAAAAAACTCAACATACAGCTCTCAGACTGCCAAAACAAATCTGGGTTTACAATTTGAATTTTTTCAAATAAAGCCCTCCTCAAAGTGGTGTACAAAGGGCAATAAAAAACAAAATGATATTCATCCTCCACCACTCCCAGATCACACAGAACACACAACCGCTCCTCCTCAGGTTTACCCTGGAATCTACCCACTTCCACAGCCAATGGCAGGGTGCCAGACCTCAACTGGGCACACAGAGACCTCCGTCTTCTCTTTAAAGGACGACTCCACTTTTTTTGGAAATTAGCTTATTTAACATCTTCCCTGGAGTTAGACAAGAAGATGCATACCTTTTTTGTCTCTGTGCGTGCATTTTAGCTTTGGGAATAGACGCTCCGTTAGCATAGCTTAGCTTCATCACTGGAAGTGGGGGAGGACAGTAGCCTTACAGTGCCTTACAGTCAGGGGAGGAAATTAGGCCACTTTACTCGCCAAATGCGAGTATTTTTTACGTTTGGCGAGTGATTCATGAAGAGCACTCGCCAGTCTGGCGAGTACTAGTAATTACAAAACAAAACAAAAAAATCATTCTGCAATCTGCTGATTCGCTCACTGGCACAAGCCGAAATCTGACTCCCCCCTTGATTCTTCCCATTTGTGCCTCATAATAATCCGACCATAACCAATGAACATCATCGTTGTACAGATGCGCTCTAAGCTCCTCCAATGAACACTCATTTTCTAGAAGATGTCGCGCATCTAGGGGAAGTGGACAGACCACTGCGCGGAGTGCGCGCAGACCTACAAACTCCTGTCACCGGCTTGACAACGTAGACAAACTTAGACAAAAACACATCGTGGATGAAAATAATTGCATGTAGAGTCGTCGCTTTCGGATATCAGTGCGGTCTGACATGGGGGCGAACAACAGCACACGACGTTCTCCTTCGAGTCGGATGAGAATGACAAGTGGACGTGATGCTAACCAGCATTAGCCGGCTAGCTACCTAGCATCAAGCTACCATAACGCGCATTCAACATAGTGGACTATACTGAGCGGCTTTGCTTAAATGCAGCCGAGTGACATTTTATTATTACCGGGTTTCCCCCCATATCACCACTCGCCCATATGCCCTTCACAACGGTGATGTTGTCATACTTGGCATTCAGAATACACCTGCTGAACCCCTAGCGTTGTCAACTTGTCATGAGATTCGGTTCCAATGTATTGTCATCATACAGCACAAGTACAGTACAACCAGAAAACGTTTGGTATCCAACCAGAGTGCAAATGTAACAAGTCAAGTTGTTTTATTTAGCTATTACATTACAGTGAAATGCTTGGTTCTTTCACTGCCCAACTCAGTCCAACCTAGACCAGCCCAAGCCCCCAACCTAGTCCAGCCCAGCCCAGCATCTTTCACTGCCTAGTTCAGCCCAACCCAGTCCAGAATAGTTCCCTCTTTCATGTTAATATGTGATATCCTAATATTTTGAAGAGTAGAGACAGTGTGATTAATACATGTTGTATGCTAATATTGTGAAGAGTAGAGACTGTTATTAATGTTTTATGCTAATAAATATTTTAAAGAGTAGAGACACGGTGTGATTTTTACTATGATTGAAAATCAATTTAGACGAAGACATACAAAGAAGTAATTATCACAATTAGCGATTTTTTTTGGCTGGTAAAAAATCAGTTTGTCTGGTAAAGAAAATCAGATACTCGCCAGTTGGCTGGTAAGCCAAAAAGTTAGTTTCCTCCCCTGCTTACAGTGTATTGCAAGGTCTGACATTGACCAAACTTGATATGCATGACCTTGGTGGGCTCTAGGTCAACTCCTGAAAAGGGGGTCAATGTCAGACTTTGCAATCAAAGTTAGGGGGCTAATAAGCCTTGCCATAATTTCAGTGCGCCCCCTAACTTTTGATTGCAAGGTCTGACATTGACCCCCTTTTCAGGAGTTGACCTAGAGCCCACCAAGGTCATGCATATCAAGTTTGGTCAATGTCAGACCTTGCAATACACTGTAAGGCACTGTAAGGCTACTGTCCTCCCCCACTTCCAGTGATGAAGCTAAGCTATGCTAACGGAGCGTCTATTCCCAAAGCTAAAATGCACGCACAGAGACAAAAAAGGTATGCATCTTCTTGTCTAACTCCAGGGAAGATGTTAAATAAGCTAATTTCCAAAAAAAGTGGAGTCGTCCTTTAAGTTTAACATTACATAAGGTTCAGTAAAATACTCATTTTTAATTGCAATATATTTTCTAAGTTTAGGTTACAGTTTTAATACTGTAAAAGCAGTCTGGAATAACTACCCTGCTTTAGCGCGCCACTTTAAAACAGCAAGTGAGGACGCACCTCGCAGGCAGCTGATCCCAGGCCTGTGTGGTCGCTTCTGTGTTAACCCTTTCAGAGCCCAAGCTTAATCTTGATTTACCGCTTGAACGCCCACCATCCACTTCAATGTTAGCGTTAATAACGCCCTAATCTATGTTTTAAATTATGGCTATGTGTCTAATCTGCCCGTCGCTTATCAATGACTCGTTTCCCAGTCAACATTGTCGAAGCGGATTGTTCTTTTATCGGTTCATTTTCGTTTTATAGCATTTTGAAACGCCCTCGTTTTCAAGGAAAATATAAATATTCCATGATAATCGACGTCCTTTACCGGAATATTCTAGAATACACAGAAACGTATTATGAATCGTTTTCAAATAAACGCTCGATTATCGATAGTATATGTTTGTACGTATGCACGCTATATAGGCGATCTGAAAAATCTATTCTCTGATTTCCTCAAAGCGATCGCCTACACACACACACACACACACACACACACATAGGGCGAATGCTGAGATCTCAGCGAATACAACTCTGATTATCCCAAGACTTGTAAAATAGATTCCTTACCTCAGATCAGATGTTCTCCAAAAAGATCATTCCAATTCCTGATCGCCATTCCAAAAATCTAGCGCTTTTATTGATCCAACGCTACATACTGTATGTATTCCATGCTGTTCTGAGGCTCCACAATGAATCCGATCGGCTCGGGTTACATGCCTGAGAAGTAAAATGTGGATTCCGGATTTTTCTTTTCTCATCCATTTTCATTGAGTCCATTCCAAAAGGGTGCATTACCATCTGGGAGACGATAGGGGGTGGTCTTTTTCCACATCTGAGCTCCTACAGGGGCTGCAATATGAATTCAGATCGCTAATTAAAAAAAAAAACGCTAATTGTCGTCGTGGGCATTCAGGCATTGGGCTGATAAAACGTCTTATCACGTTTTTGGGCATTGAAAGTGTTAAGGTAAGACCTACTTTTCCTAATTACAGTAACAAAATTATTATCATTATTGCTCATTCATAAAATGTCAATCATATGTGTTGTGAAGGGCCAGATTAAACCGAATATATATATTTATTATATATATATATTTAATTGTATTTGTATATTCTCTAATATTCCTTGATATCCCTTGTATATTCCTTGTACAATATGCATTGAATATCCATTCTAGCCTACTGAACATCCCATAATAGTCTCCATTCTACTATTGGTCGAGACCTTGGTGCCAGGCTGCCATACCCCCCAGACCCAGTTCAAACGTACCGCTCAACATGTACGAACAAGTCCTAGTTCCGCGTAGGAATCTGGCTACCGCACCACTAACGGTACTATTTGTTCATAGTGCGTATATATACTGCGCTACTAAAGTAGGACTTCCTTTTCAGTCCAGTTTCTTACCCTCCAATAGAGTGACAGACGTAAAGCCTCCCCGCGACGCCACGTGTGGGAGTAAGGCCAAGTTCGGCCTACCATCGGTATTGAGACATCGTGTATATTAATATTTGAATAGTCATATTTGGCACTATATCGTCGAGTTGGACGTAGTCTATTAAGCTAATAATAGTCTGTTAATATATAGTGCTTCGTACGGTGAGAATACTACCGTAGCCAGCACCCCATCGTTTCGGGCAGAGAACTGGCTGCTTATCCAGGATGGTCGACCCCATGTGAGACTGCATCCGAGGAGCCCCAGAGCCGACGAGCGAGTGGACCTGTATACCGGATTATTCTACCGACGACAGCCCGCCTTCCCAGGCACGGATTATGCTTTGTGTACAGTGATTATTCCATGGATAAAGACCCCCGACACTGCCGTGTGTTGGAACCCCCCCCCCTGGAGAGGACGCAAGGTGAGGAGACGCTCTGCAAGACGAGGTCGCTTCACGTCTCTCCCCCGTGGACCGGAGAGAGCCGGCTCACAGAGAGTCCACCTGCTTTCATCTGTGGTCCAAGGATCGCTGGCGCACCGAACTGCACAACTGTGGGTTCACCCAGGATACCCTTGGCCGGACGAGGCAGCCAGACTCTACCCCCCCCCCCCTCCTACTCCTGTTGTCTTACAAGCGACCGGATTACCCCCCTTAGTGTATCCAGTCTTATAATCATTAAAGTATCATTGCTGTTATTCCTTAACTATTCCAGGTCGTATATTTACCGCCTGCGCCACCAGAGATTGGACATTCTCTATTGATATACCAACGAATACTCTTTGCCATAAAAGTGCATACTATTTCAATTCATAAATGTAATTAAGTGATTAAGTGCTTGCTCTACACACCATTGCTGTGTAGTAATAAACGCATACTTCGACTTCGTACATTTGTGTTGGATCCGTTTCATCTACGTGAGAGTGTTCATCATAATATATTTATGCCGAGTACTGGGTGGCCGAATATTAAGTACAAAGGTAGTGGTAGTAAGTATCATATCTAGTAATACAGTCAGGGAATTGTACCCCTCAGTTACAATTGGTCCTTCGAGCCGGATGGTAATTAGTGTAATATTAATATAGTGTTATTAATATTGAAATGGCCTATGATGAACACTCCACGAAACGATCCTCCTAACCAACGCCCGCAGCGCGAACGACGGCTCCCTCAGTACTTAGAGGCTTACGCTGTCAGTCAACAACCTAGTCTTCTACTAACAGTAAACGCGGTAAAACTAGAAAGTAAAAGTATGTCTAACCCCAACGCCCAGACTACCCCGACCATAGAGGCCCCTACGGGTTCTAATGTAACTGACCAAGTTCACGGTGGGGACCAGTGGGAACCAGACATGACTTCACACCCCGCCAGTACTGAAGAAGTAGTCCCCGATGAGTCCCGGGAGGAATACAACGCTACCGAGAGAGAACTCGGCACGGAAGAAGACGGGGAGAGCACCGTGGAGATAGAGCTCCAAGGCTCCGCAAGGAGTACCCCGAGGGAAGGCTCCCCTATACAACCGCCTTCCCCCAGCGAGGCAGAGAGGACCCTACAGCAGGCCTTCCTCATCAGCCTGAACGCCGCTGCTGAACGCGACCGACTGCAGATCCAGCAGCGGAGCGAAGAAGAGCATATACGTCTAGAAATAAGACTCATTCAGATGGAAGAGAATGTGGCCCGAGACCGAGCAGACAGCCAGCGAGCAGCTGCTGGTGCTCTACGGGACGCAGAGCGCGACAGACAGCAAGCGCAACTAATAGAACAGCTGATCAGACGGACAACACCCTCTCCCTCCGCCAGAGGCTCCAGGAACTCGTCTAGACACACCTCCAGGGCGGCATCCCCTAGCCGAGTAAACAACTCTGAACTTGACCAACAGACGAGGTCTATACCCCCCACAGACCACCTCCCCCCACCGGTCCAAGCGAGACCTAGCAACCGGGAAGGAGCAGCATACCCTGTGGAGAGGCTAAACCAGAGACTACAAGCACTGGATGACCTAACTGAAGACGAAGAGGAAGAGGAGGAGAACCACGCCCGACGACAGCACAGTACTCTACCGGACCAGGAGGTCCGGTACAGCCCAGGCTATACTCCCGCGGAGCTGCGCTACAGACCCCCGACTCTATACACGGGTGAGCACGACGCACGACCCGCACCGAGGAACAGCACCTGGACAAGCGGGCCATGGTACACTGCCGGTACCAGCCCATACCAAGGAGCGGGAGGAGACTCGCCTAGGAGGCCTCTCCCCCAACGCTCGCCGATGTATCCACAGTCAGCGTCATACATTGGCACGCCTATGGTACCCGACTTCACCCAAGAGAACCGGGCCCAGTATACAGAACTCCGCATGTGTCTGGAGACCATGTTGGTGGATGTATTGGATGAACGCCATAAATACGCCATCCTACTGAAGCACTTAAAGGTACCCCGCGCACATAATATAGCGCTCGCCTACGCGACTTCCACCACCCCATACACAGCAGCGCTGGTAGCATTGGACCAGAGGTATGGGCGCATATGGGATTACGTGATCCAGGAGATCCGACACATCGACCGCTTACCCCCAGCAATAGACAATCGAGCACTGGACGACCTGTCCATCAGAGTGCAGTCCCTGGTAGGGATGTTGGGAGCGCAGAGAGAGAAGGGGAGGCATGAACTTTACGCCAACTCAAATGTGGAAAGGATCTTGGAGAAGCTGCCGCCCGCTCGACAGGAGCGTTTTAGGTGGCAGAGAGACCACCGAGACCCGAATGGCCCCGAACCGAACCTCCTCGATCTAGCAGACTTCCTGGCGAGAGAAGTCAGCAGCCTACGGCTAGATACATTCGGACGGAGCACCCCTGGCTCCAGAGAAGGAACCAGACGACTAAATGATGGAAGAAGATCGGTGACTGTGATGCACCAATCGGAGTCAGTACCGAGCAGCAGGAGCCACAGTACCCCCTCCAGAACGGAGAAGTGGAAGATAGTGTGCCCCTACTGTGAGAAAGAACACTGGCTAGCGCAATGTGACTCCTTCCCCAAGCTGAACGCGGAGGAAGCAAGTCAATGGATAAAGTCCAACAAGCGCTGTTTTCGCTGTGCGCGCTCACACATGGCAGCCGAATGCCGCTTAAAGAAAAGGTGCACCAAGTGCGATGGAGCCCATCTGGACATACTTCACGACAGTAACAGACGGCGCCCTTCACCCGCACCATCCAGCAGCAAAGCGAGCGTCATGTACATCGATCCCGCCAGCAGCAGTGGAGCCCGAGTACTCCTAAAAGTAGTGCGTGTGACACTAAGTTACCAGAATAAAGTCCTGGACACCTACGCCGTCCTCGATGACGGGTCAGAGAAGACCCTTCTGCTCGCCTCCGCTGCGGCCCAGCTAGGGCTGCGGGGAAGCGAAACCCAAATGACAATTCGGACAATAAGACGAGATTTGAAGACGATAAAGGGCGAGAATGTCTCATTCTCTATCGCAGCAAGCGGCCAGCCTGAGCGACGGTACCAGATTACAGACGCTTTCACCAGCCAAGAAATAGGACTGTCGCGGTACACATACCCCGTCGCCAAGCTGATGGAGAAATATGCACATCTGCGCAAGTTACCGATCCCGCTCATAGACAATGCTATGCCGACCCTGTTGATAGGCTCCGACCATGCAGACCTCATTGTCCCGATAGACCGGGTTCATACCGGACCCCGAGGCTGTCCTGCAGCAGTCGAGACCCGTTTGGGATGGACTCTCCAAGGCCCGCTCGCCAAATCTCTCAACCGAAGTACAGCCACTAGATGTCTCCACTCCCGAGTCACAGAGGGAGAAACCGCACTCCTGCAACACGTAGAGCGGTTATGGACCTTGGAACAAATGCCCTTTAAGAACGAAAAGAAAGACATTCGCTCTAAAGATGACATTTACGCCATTCACCTCCTCGAGACAGGGACCAAGAGAGTCCCGGTCAACGGCGTGTTGAGATACGCCACGCCACTCCTGCGGCGAGAAGGAATGCCTACTTTCCACGCCAAGACAGACGCCACAGAACGGTACCTGCTGAACACGGAGCGGCGCTTAGCCAAGAACCCCGCCCAAGAGAGTGTATACCGCGCCGAGATTGAGAAGCTCATCACAGCGGGACACGTCACAAAGATGGACATTAAAGAGGCTGACCAGACCACTGAATCGTGGTACGTGCCTCACCACAAGGTCCATCACAACGGTAAAGACCGCATAGTATTTAACTGCAGCTACCAGATCGGATCCCAAAATCTGAATAAAGAGTTACTGCCCGGTCCCACACTCGGCCCCTCCCTACTCGGCGTTCTACTCCGCTTCCGCCAGGAAAAGGTGGCCATCAGCGGGGACATTAAAGGAATGTTCCTGCAGGTGAGATTAGTAGAGGAGGACAAGCCCCTGTTACGGTTCCTATGGAGAGAGAAGCCAGGAGATGAGCACCCAGCCATCTACCAATGGGAAGTCCTCCCCTTCGGAACGACGTGCAGCCCCTGCTGTGCTACATTTGCACTACAGAAACATGTAGCAGAGGACCCAGCAGCGGACGAAGAGGTCCGACACAGCGTAAAGAACAGCTTCTACGTAGACAACTGTCTACAAAGCCTTTCAACCCAGGAAGAAGCCGAGGCTCTCCTGATTAAACTCTGCGCCTCATTGATCAAAGGCGGCTTTGATCTCAGGCAGTGGGCCAGCAGCGATCCGCAAGTACTGCGCAGCCTCTCCTCCGAGGACAAGGCAGCCAGCAGCGAGACCTGGATGGCTACAATCCCGGGAGAAGCCCAGGAGATGACCCTGGGATTGGTGTGGCGATTCAAAACCGATTCGCTTCACTACAGACACAAGCCCCTGACTACGGAGCAGGGAAGGCCGGCGGCGGCGCCGACCACCAGACGGAGTGTGTACACAACACTCGCCCGACAATATGACCCGCTAGGATGTATTCTACCGTACACCATCAGGGCAAAAATGATTGTACGAGCATTGTGGGACAAGGACCAGGGCTGGGACGACCCCATTCCCGCACACCTTGCATCCACCTGGAGAGAGTGGGAGATGGAGCTCCACTCACTCCCAGGCGTTAATATGCGCCGAAGCTACTTCCCACCCACGGTGAGGCCAGAGACATGTAAAATGGACTTACACGTCTTCAGTGACGCCTCAGAGGTCGCATACGGATCAGTAGCCTACTTGCGGGCCCAAGAAGAGGGGGGAGAGATCTACACAGCATTTGTCCTCGCCCGCTCGAGAATAGCCCCACGCAAGCAACAATCTATCCCACGCCTAGAGCTCTGCGCAGCCCTAGCCGGAGCGCACCTAGCCACGCTCATCCAACGTGAGCTCACCATACCGGTGTCTAGAACCATCCTGTGGTCAGATTCCACGACAGTACTCGCCTGGATCAAATCGGACTCATGCAAGTACAAAGTCTTCGTGGGAGTCAGAGTCACCGAGATTCAAGACTTAACCGAAGAGTTAACCGGAGAAACAGAGTGGCGCTACGTTGATACAAAACAGAACCCAGCTGACGTCATCACCCGGGGAATGCCCCTAGATGACCTCACCCGTCGCAATGTCTACAGTGACGGCCCAGCATTCCTAAAGCTCCCGGAAGGAGAGTGGCCCACGCCTATCCCGAGGGAAGCCAGTCAGGAGGAGGCTGAGAACAAGAAGCCTGTGTTCTGTGGTTTGAGCACTGTTATCTCCGCAGACCCCAACATAGATGATTGCACTACCATAGAGAGTGCACAACAAAGGACATTCCTGCGGCACCACCCGGAGTGTAAGTCCCCCGCTGAAATGTCAGCAGCTAACTACGAGGAAGCAGAATTGCTTCTACTGCAGCGAGCCCAGAGAGACTCGTTCCCCGATGAATTGGCCTGTCTACAGGGAGGAAAGCCTGTCCCATCCGACAGCAGATTAATTCATCTGGCCCCCGAGAGCGACGCTCATACCCTCATCAGAGTGGGTGGTCGCCTACGCAGAGCCCCCAATCTACCGGATGACATTAAATACCCGATCGTATTGAACAGCCGACACAAGGTCACAGAGCTGATTATAAAGAAATACGATGAGGATGTACATCACGCAGGAGCAGAAAGAGTCTTAGCGGAAATCAGACGTCGTTACTGGATCCTACAAGGAAGAGAGGCGGTACGACGCTTCCAGCGAACATGTCTAGACTGCCGCAAGTGGCGCGCGCAGCCCAGCATACCAAGGATGGCTGACCTTCCTCCATGTCGCCTCCGAATCGGTGACAAGCCATTCCACTCAACGGGTATGGACTGCTTTGGCCCGCTGCACATAAAGAAAGGAAGAGGAACCGAGAAGCGGTGGGGTATTGTATTCAAATGCATGACCACCAGAGCGATACACATCGAGCTTCTCCCGACCATGAGCACAGACTCATTCCTTATGGCCTTCCGTAGATTCACATCACGGAAAGGAAGACCGTCTACACTATTGTCCGATCATGGGACAAACTTCAAAGGCGGCGAAAGAGAGCTGAGAGAGAGCTTCCAAGCTATGGGCCCAGAACTTAAGACCCACCTCGCTCCAGCACAGATTGACTTCCAATTCAACCCCCCAAACGCACCCCACTTCGGTGGTACTTGGGAACGGGAAGTGCGTTCCATAAAGACAGCCCTGTACGCAGTACTTGGGGCCCAGACTGTGGCGGAAGAAGTCCTAATGACAGTCCTCACGGAGATTGAGGGAGTATTGAACTCTAAGCCCCTCGGCTACGTCTCCAGCGATGTGGCGGATATCGACCCAGTTACCCCCAACACACTCCTGATGGGGCGGCTAGATCCCGCGTTACCCCAGACAATGTACCGGCCTGAAGAAGCGAACGGCCGACGAATGTGGAGGTACAGCCAAGTATTAGCCGACAAGTTTTGGAGCAGTTTCCTACTACACTACCTACCGTCTCTACAGACCCGCCAGAAGTGGGTAAAGGAGAGAGACAATTTGACAGAAGGAACAGTCGTCATGATTATTGATCAATCACTGCCCAGAGCTATGTGGCCGGCCGGCCGCGTAAGCAAAGTGATCACCGGTGCCGACGGCAAGGTCCGAGCAGCTGAAGTGCTTGTCCAGGGTCGCACTCACACCCGTCCCGTGGCGAGGCTCATAGAACTGCCCCGACTCCCAGACACAATCGATGATGACCATGACCCTATAACCCTATGACTTTGTGAAGTTGACTGACCCCTACAGCAAACCCTTATGTGTAAATAGACAACGCGATTAATCTGTCTCTGCTTAACTGATTAGGTCTGGGACCAATCAGGGGGTGGCTGTTGTGAAGGGCCAGATTAAACCGAATATATATATTTATTATATATATATATTTAATTGTATTTGTATATTCTCTAATATTCCTTGATATCCCTTGTATATTCCTTGTACAATATGCATTGAATATCCATTCTAGCCTACTGAACATCCCATAATAGTCTCCATTCTACTATTGGTCGAGACCTTGGTGCCAGGCTGCCATACCCCCCAGACCCAGTTCAAACGTACCGCTCAACATGTACGAACAAGTCCTAGTTCCGCGTAGGAATCTGGCTACCGCACCACTAACGGTACTATTTGTTCATAGTGCGTATATATACTGCGCTACTAAAGTAGGACTTCCTTTTCAGTCCAGTTTCTTACCCTCCAATAGAGTGACAGACGTAAAGCCTCCCCGCGACGCCACGTGTGGGAGTAAGGCCAAGTTCGGCCTACCATCGGTATTGAGACATCGTGTATATTAATATTTGAATAGTCATATTTGGCACTATATCGTCGAGTTGGACGTAGTCTATTAAGCTAATAATAGTCTGTTAATATATAGTGCTTCGTACGGTGAGAATACTACCGTAGCCAGCACCCCATCGTTTCGGGCAGAGAACTGGCTGCTTATCCAGGATGGTCGACCCCATGTGAGACTGCATCCGAGGAGCCCCAGAGCCGACGAGCGAGTGGACCTGTATACCGGATTATTCTACCGACGACAGCCCGCCTTCCCAGGCACGGATTATGCTTTGTGTACAGTGATTATTCCATGGATAAAGACCCCCGACACTGCCGTGTGTTGGAACCCCCCCCCCTGGAGAGGACGCAAGGTGAGGAGACGCTCTGCAAGACGAGGTCGCTTCACGTCTCTCCCCCGTGGACCGGAGAGAGCCGGCTCACAGAGAGTCCACCTGCTTTCATCTGTGGTCCAAGGATCGCTGGCGCACCGAACTGCACAACTGTGGGTTCACCCAGGATACCCTTGGCCGGACGAGGCAGCCAGACTCTACCCCCCCCCCCCCTCCTACTCCTGTTGTCTTACAAGCGACCGGATTACCCCCCTTAGTGTATCCAGTCTTATAATCATTAAAGTATCATTGCTGTTATTCCTTAACTATTCCAGGTCGTATATTTACCGCCTGCGCCACCAGAGATTGGACATTCTCTGCCGAAGACTTTGCGATCTTCTTTGAGGAAAAAGTGGAGAACATCCGCAGCTCCTTCTCCCAACCCCCACCCATTCCAAATGCTGAATCGAGAACCTCATCCTTCACTCTGTCATCTTTCTCTCCCATTACAGAAGCCGAGACCCTGACACTGGTAACGTCGAACCGTCCGACTACATGCCAGCTGGACCGGCTACCTTCCCCACTCCTCCAGTCCATAGCACCAGACATCCTCCCATTCCTAACTGCAACCATCAACTCCTCACTCAACTCGGGGGTGGTCCCCACCTCCCTAAAACAAGCCAGAGTCACGCCCCTCATAAAAAAACCATCCCTGAACCCTACCGTCATAGGCAACTACCGTCCTGTCTCTCTTCTCTCCTTCCTTTCTAAAACACTTGAACGTGCTGTATCCAACCAACTTACTGCTTATCTCTTACAGAATGACCTCCTAGACCCTAATCAGTCAGGCTTCAGGACTGGTCACTCCACAGAGACAGCCCTCATTGCGGTCACAGAGGCACTTCACTTAGCAAAAGCGAAAGGTCTCTCCTCTGTCCTGATTCTCCTAGATCTATCTGCAGCCTTCGACACAGTCAACCACCAGATCCTCCTCGCGGCCCTCGCAGGAATGGGAGTGGCTGGCTCTGCGCTGACATGGTTGTCATCATACCTCAATGACCGCTCCTACCAAGTGTCATGGAGAGGGACCCTGTCGGCCACCCGCCCCCTGCGGACGGGTGTCCCCCAGGGCTCGGTTTTAGGACCCCTTCTCTTCTCCCTCTACACTAAATCACTGGGTAACATTATCACGTCTCATGGCTTCTCCTACCACTGTTATGCCGACGATACTCAACTCTTCCTCTCCTTCCCTCCCTCAGATATCCACGTCTCTGAGCGGATCTCGGCCTGTCTGTCCGACATCTCCGCCTGGATGACGACCAACCACCTCAAACTGAACCTAAGCAAAACAGAATTGCTCCACCTGCCGGCCAAATCCTCCCCCCTGACCGACCTTTCCATCACAGTCGAGAATGCAGCTGTGACCGCGTCCCCGACCGCCAAGAACCTTGGTGTTGTCCTCGACGACCAGTTGAACTTCTCTGCTCACATCGCAGCGACAACCAGAACCTGCCGATTCCTCCTGAGCAACGTCAGAAGGATACGCCCCTTCCTGACAAAAGAAGCCACCCAACTCCTCGTCCAATCAACAGTCATCTCCCGCCTCGACTACTGCAACGCACTGCTCGCTGGCCTCCCGGCCACTGCCACTAAGCCTCTTCAACTCATTCAGAACGCAGCGGCCCGCCTGATCTCAAACCTACCGAAGTCGGCCCATGTCACCCCACTTCTTAGGGACCTGCACTGGCTCCCCATTGCTGCACGAATCCGCTTCAAGGCCCTTGACCTAGCATACCGTGCGGCAAAGGGAACTGCTCCCGCCTACCTCCGGTCAATGGTCTCTAACTACACACCCTCAAGACCCCTACGCTCTGCATCTTCTGGCCGCCTCAGACCTACTCCTATCCAAGCTCCGGGAGGGTCATCAAAGAGAAGTCGCCTATTCTCAGTCCTTGCCCCACAATGGTGGAATGAACTACCCACCCCAGTTAGGACAGCCGAAACACGTCCAATCTTTCGCCGTCGACTAAAGACTCACTTCTTCAACCATTATCTGAATAAAAAAAAAAAAAAAAAAATCTAACCCTAACTAACCATACTGTCATGCACTTGTCCTAATAAACTAACCTACACTGTAGCACTCAACACTTTGATGAACATTGTTACTCAGCTGATAGAGTTGTGCTCTTCCTGATGGCTTGTCGTACAGAACTTGTAAGTCGCTTTGGATAAAAGCGTCAGCTAAATGACTAAATGTAAATGTAAATGTATATACCAACGAATACTCTTTGCCATAAAAGTGCATACTATTTCAATTCATAAATGTAATTAAGTGATTAAGTGCTTGCTCTACACACCATTGCTGTGTAGTAATAAACGCATACTTCGACTTCGTACATTTGTGTTGGATCCGTTTCATCTACGTGAGAGTGTTCATCATAATATATTTATGCCGAGTACTGGGTGGCCGAATATTAAGTACAAAGGTAGTGGTAGTAAGTATCATATCTAGTAATACAGTCAGGGAATTGTACCCCTCAGTTACAATATGATTGTTGTGCGTTGGTTACATGCGCAGCTGCGCTTGTCTCGTGTGTGGGTGCGTCACTCTTTGAGTACTGACCAGGGTGCCACTGCTGACTGGTGTGATAATGTTGCATTTGCCTACTATAATAATGTTAGACTCAATGTGTTTGGTCGTGGACTTGTTGTTCGGTATTGGTTCATTTGTGTGTTTATGTGTAAATAGGACTGTTGTGTGTGAATTTTAGTGTTGGATCAGAGGGGTTAATCTGAGCATGTGTATTTCAATATGTGCGTCTTCATCATGCATGCAGACACCTGTGTGGTGTGGACTATGTGTGGTTCTGTAACGTTACTCATACCTATAGCCTATCTCAGCAAGCGTCACAGTAAAGTCCTAAAGCGCTGCTGACCCACCCCCCCCCCTCCCCTATATAATGAGCTCCCCCGAAGACCATGGTATGGTTCGCACACTGGTCATAACCGAACATTCTAGAACATTTGGGTCTCTATATAAGCTGACGTTTTCTCAGAGCGGCAGTATGCATCTTCAACCGGACTGAACAGGACTGAACGTATGGACTCAACAATGGACTGAAGCCAGGAGCCAGCAAGTGGATTTACGGCTTTCACATTACGAAGGAATTTTCATGTGTTGAGTCGGCTGTGATTTTGGAGACTGGGAAAATACAGTTTTCTTACCTTGTAGTAGTATTTGTAGTAGTGACAGGAATATTTAGGAAAGTAGATTTAGGACCACTTCTGTAAAGAAAGACTTCGCAAATAAACCATTTGGATATCTTTGCACTGGAGCGGCTGTGGACATTACTTTTCTTTATCAACGAACGTACTACTCACGAGTAAGTAATTTTATCAGTAGAGTGGATCGTCGGCCCTGACACTTGGATTTGAGCGACGTGTTGGCTAGTCTGTCGGCTCGGTCAAGCGTGAATCCTGGAAGCGTTACCGCTTGGTCGGGCACTGTTTGGTCTAACCAGGTCTCAGTCAGACAGATGGCAGAGCAGTCGCTATAATCTTTGCTAGATTGTAATAGAAGTTGTAGTTCATCCATTTTGTCGTAGGGATCTTACGTTAGACAGCAGGAGGGCTGGTAGTGGTGGTCCGTATGGGCGCCGTCTAAATCTTGAGAGTATCCCGGAGCGCCTGCTCTGTTTCCCGGCAGATGTCGCGGCAGATGTTACCCGTGGCGTTGAGTGGCCAGGTAGATGGTTGTAAGGCAGTATTTCCATGGTAGGAACGCTGATGGCTCCAAAACTCCATGTCTGTTGTGTCGAAGGTTTAGTAGCTCCCATCGGGAGTATTGGATTGTACATGACACTTCAGTGTTTCCCTTATATCAGGGTTCGTACCAAAGAGCCCTGGAGCTTTTCTTTCAAAAGCCCAGGAAAATTAAATCTAAGGCAGAATGTAGCCTATGCCACTGAGACTTCTTAGGTGTAAAGTGCTTTTGTAGTGTTATGATTTGTGTATGTTAGACAGTTAGTATGTTAGTATTTATATTATCTATTAAATCATCTATATCTACTTGTATCGATACAATATCGCCACGCAAAGTATTGCGATACTATACTGTATCGATATTTCCCCCCACCACTAGTATCTCCCACCCTACATCACGTCACTGCTGGATTGGAGCTCTGGGTCTTGTTACACTCGCTCTGGTGATTGGCTTTTACACTTGAGGTTCCTAGTTTGCACTGAATTAGGAAAATCTGCTTTTAGCTTCTGTGCCCCAAAAACATGGAATGTTTTGCAATGCACTTTAAAATTAAATTCATTAGTATCTATTGGTATCTAATCTACTTTCTGTTTCTACATTTTCTTTTTGTATTTCTTGACGTCATTGTAAATGAGAGCTTGTTGCTCTCAATGATCCTTGGAGATTAAATAAAGATTGAATGAATGAAAGTGGACACGGGAGGACCATCTCTGGTTGTTTATGTCTCGTGCCACTCTGTCTTTGTATACAAAACCAGATAAAAATTAATCCCAGGCAACATTCAAAGATGGTTCAGAGACGGGGAAGGAGAATATAATTTAAGAGGGAGAGGGAATCTTAAAATGGTACACACTACGCTGAAAAGCATGTGCATATCCGTTTGTGGAGTGAAGTTGTGGAATAACCTAAATACATCAAAATGAGTAAACATATTGCACAATTTAAAAAGCAGCTTAAAAAAATACACATTAGAGAAATATAGAAATGAGTAATGCGGAAAAATGAATATGTTATATTGTGTTATATTTACTGCTGTCAATATATATATAATTATATTATATAATGTATTTATACTATAGAGGACAGGCCCAACGAAAGGCAATCAAAGAACTTGCCACTGCAGCAGAACGGAGCAGTCACTGGTTGTGGCTGAAACGTAGAGACGCATCATGGGCTGCTAAATGAACACGTGGTGCCACTGTGCGACACACACCCAGGCCTGATCAGCCTGTGGTGGGCCAACCTCGGCAGAGGGTGTATTGTGATAAATGGCCGAAACACCCAATGAGGTCGGGGAACACAACTGAAGATGTGTCGTACTGGTGATCATCACGTGATCATTGCCAAATTCCACCCCACTCCAACCTCATTCAATTGTTGTGCTGAATATTTAGGGATCTTTAACAACTAGTCCTATTAAGAATCCTGTTAAATCAAATCAAATCAAATTTATTTATAAGGCCCGACAACACACGTTAATGTCCCCATGGGCCGTACACGTCTACTTTAAACAAGTCAAGAAGAAAACATAACTAAGTCAAGAACAGAACAAGAACACCATAAGGTCCAACAAATTTAAAATAAATGCAAATAAATGAAAGAATGCAAGCACTCCCAGACATACCCCACGCGAAGGTAAGGAAAAACTCACTAAAACCTAACGATAGGGAAAAATGCTCCACAGGAAGTGTGGAGGAGAGAAACCTTAGAAGGGCCATTCAAGTGGGGATCTCCCTTCTTAGATGTCGGTGATAGTAGTGTTGCAGACGGACAGTTGGTAAGCATGCACTCAAGTGTGTAGTGAAACACAGATGAGTGCATGCAATAGCAACTGAACATTTTACTTGTTATATCAAGTAAAATTAATGGAAGAAGAAATGTAAATGTAAAGGGGGTAGGGATCAATAAGCTTAGCTTCCCTTGAACATGTCAACTAACTAACTACATTGCTCTTGACTTTTTGTTTATAATTTCCTTTTCATTATGATTGTTCTGTTTGACGGAGCTTTATATTGTGATTTGTTTGGAGGAATGTGGAGAATACATGTTAAAAAAAAATGTTAATTTGTTCATTCCTCTGCAGCACCTTCCTGCTGAGCATGCTGCCCACCGTGCTGATCGTGGGCTTCCTGCTCTTCATGCTGCGCCGGGGCCTGGGTGGGATGGGGCGGCCGGGCCGGGGTGGCATGGGGGGCCTCTTCAGCGTCAGCGAGACCACGGCCAAGGTGCTGCGGGACGAGATCGACATCAAGTTCAAGGATGTGGCCGGCTGCGAGGAGGCCAAGCTGGAGATCATGGAGTTCGTCAACTTCCTGAAGAACCCTCAGCAGTACCTGGAGCTGGGGGCCAAGATCCCCAAGGTGAGTCCCTCCTGAAGAACCCTCAGCAGTACCTGGACCTGGGGGCCCCAAGGTGAGTCTCTCCTCCTGAAGAACCCTCAGCAGTACCTGGACCTGGGAGCCAAGATCCCCAAGGTGAGTCCCTCCTCCTGGAGAACCCTCAGCAGTACCTGGACCTGGGGGCCAAGACCCCCAAGGTGAGTCCCTCCTCCTGAAGACCCCTCAGCAGTACCTGGAGCTGGGGGCCAAGACCCCCAAGGTGAGTCCCTCCCTCCCTCAGACCATGTTATCCTCATTAACCGTCACCCCAGGCAGTTGGTGTCAGTGACACAGCCCTATCATGGTTCAGTGATGGAAGCTTCTCCGTTAACATCGGAAACTGCTCCTCCCCCTCTGCCTCTCTCTCCTGCAGGGTTCCACAAGGCTCCATCCATGGCCCTATTCTATTCTCCCTATATATGCTGCCCCTTGGTCTGATCATTAAAAAACACAATATCTCTTTCCATTTTTATGCCGATGACACTTGGGTCTATCTCCCCATGAAACCTAACAATATAACCAATCTCGACAGTCTCCGATCATGTCTAGACGACATCAAATGCTGGATGGCACACAATTTCCTACAGCTCAATCAGTGTGAAATCCTCCTTTTCGGCGCCCCAAACCAAACCAGTATCATCGCCAGCAGCCTGGGTAACCTGTCTGCCCTAGTCCAGCCCTTTGTAAAAAACCTGGGCGTGCTCTTTGACCCCGAGTTTATTTTCAATAGGCAGGTAAACTCGGTGGTTTCCAGCTCCGGTCCATAGCCAGGATCAAGGCCATTCTCTCCCCCTCAGACCTTGAAAGAGTAATTCACGCCTTCATATCCTCACGCTTAGACTATTATAACTCCCTGTACCTGGGGCTTAATAAATCAACCATAGCCCGCCTACAACTACCCCCTACCGCTAGACTGCTCACAGGTACCCAGAAAAGAGCTCACATCACCCCTGTTCTTTCCTCCCTCCACTGGTTCCCGGTGCGCTACAGAATAGACTTCAAGGTCCTCCTATTAGTTTACAAAGCCCTTAACACTTTGGATGCCAGCGACGTGTTTTGTCGTTAGTTCATGCCGACCTATGAATGCCACCAACGCTATATAGCGTTTTTTTGTCGTATTTTTTTTTATTGGCGATTTGAATTCATATTTCATCAATCGAGCCTCAGGTTAGTGCTGCAGTCTCTCTGAGCTCAATTGGGAAGATACCCCCTATCGTCTCTCCCTGTGTAACTGCACCCCATTAGTTTAGACTGATGGGGGGGCGGGCCAGTTTCCTCATTTTACTTTTCCGTCAAGCCAACTGACGAGACCCAAGTTTATCGCCGACCCCAGAACAGCGTGGATTATGTATTTCCAGCACCCAACGCTGAATCAATAAACGAGATCGATATTTGGAATGGCGATCAGGAATTCGATTAATCTTTTTGGATAACATCTGATCTGAGGTAAGGAATCTATTTTACCAGTCTTGGGATAATCAGAGCTTTTTTCACAGATATATCAACGTGTCCCATATGTGTGTGTGTGCCGCTGATCAGGAAATGAGAGAATCGATATTTCAGCCCGCTTCTATAGCGTGCATAAGTACACATATACTATCGATAATCTAGCGTTTATTTGAAAACGATTCATAAATAGGCTGAAAAATTACAAAGTTTTTGTGTATGCCAGAATATTCCAGTAAATGCTGTTTATCACGGAATCTTTATATTTTCCCGAAAAACGAGGGCTTTTCAAAATGCTATAAAACGGAAATGAAGCGATACAAAAAAAAAATCCGTTTCGACAATGTTGACTGCAAACAAGTCATTGATAAGCGACGGGCAGATTAGACACATAGCCATAATTTAAGACAGAGATTATGCGTTCACAACGCTATCATTGAATTGGGTGCTGGCATTCAGCCAGGTAAGTACGACACCCCCTGGTGGCTCTGAAAGTGTTAATGGTAAGGCCCCTGTTTACCTAGCAGACCTCCTCACCCCCTATACCAGGGGTCAGCAACCTTTACTATCAAAAGAGCCACTTTTCCCCCGTCCCACAAAATAAAATGCTCAGGGAGCCGCACAACCTATTTACCCTTAAAATGAAGATAACACAGTGTATAACGTTTTATATATCCCCAAGCATACCCCACATTTAGCATAAAACGCCTGACAATTGCATACCCAAAGTAATTTGCGATTTATTATACTTTATACTTATAGCACACAGTTTGTTGCATTAATGGGATTATAAAGCAACAAAAAGAGAATTTTTGACTTTTTAATTGCTGTTTTTACCTGTTATAACAAAGGAAAACCTCAAACTCTTATGAAGAGGAGAAAAAATACTGGCTGTGTAGACCTATTTTTTAATAAAACACAGAAGAGGAGACAAAACACTGGTGTCTGTAGACCGACTTTGAAATAAAACCCTGAACTATGCAGCTCTATTAGAGTCCTTCCCTTATTTGTGGAAAATCTATAAAATAAAAAGAAAATCGATCGACATCGATCTCCAAAATAATAAAAAAAAAAAAAAAAAAGTAATTTATTTTTATTTTTGGCCAGGGAGCCGCAGCTGATTGGCTAAAGAGCCGCATGCGGCCTCGAGGCCGCAGGTTGCCGACCCCTGCCCTATACCAACGTCAGGGCCCTCAGATCGGCTGGCAAGGGTCTCCTAACCACCCGTAGGTCCAATTTCAAGTCTAGGGGGGGGGGGGGGGGTGCTTTTGCTGTCGCAGCCCCTGACCTCTGGAACAGCATCCCCATCTGCCCCCTCCATCGAGTCTTTTAAATCGAAACTCAAAACCCACCTATACCGCCTGGCCTTCCCTGACTCACTCTGACTCTTGCCTTGCTTGTTGACGCGTCGTTTTGTTTCCTTGTCTGTCCGTTGGTTGTTTATATTTTCTGTTTATTCTATACTTTAGCACTTTTCTTTGTTTCTAGCTATGCGACTTACTGTGGAGCACTTTCGTTGACAAGTGTCACGTCTAAATGTGCTATATACATTTGATTGATTGACTAGTTCTAAAATTTTTTACTTCTTTGTTGAAAAGAAGCACAATTCATTATGTGGTCAGGGATGGTCAGGGATGTATCTGATATCGGGTCGATACCGGGATAAAATACTGGGTATCGGCACATTTTGGCCAATCAAAGTCGACTATACAAATCCTTAGTAGGGGACAGGCCTACTTCTGAGTTTCACCTGGTTGTAGTACTGTACATTAGTACACTGCATAGTATTGTATATTATATGGTAACTCAGAACATTGTACATATGTCTATACCGAACACTGTGACCTCATTTTCTTCTTCTAAATTACATGCTATACTATGTTATTTGATACTATCTTGTCTTGCACAGTCTCTGGAGCGTAACAGTAAGAAGCATTTTGTATGAAAGTATTCTGTACTTCTGTATGACAACTATTAAAGAAACTTGAAACTTGAAACTTGTGTCTGTCTGTGACAGGGAGCCATCCTGACGGGTCCTCCGGGGACGGGGAAGACCCTGCTGGCCAAGGCCACCGCCGGGGAGGCTAACGTCCCCTTCATCACCGTCAACGGCTCCGAGTTCCTGGAGATGTTCGTTGGCGTGGGGCCTGCTAGGGTGAGTTAACGGTACATATAACAGGGTCCTTGAATACGTGTGATTAGTAAAGCGTTAACCTTATGTAGTGTAGCAGTGAAAGGGTTAACCTGCTGTTGTGTGGCAGTGAAGGGGTTAACCTGTGTATTGTCGCAGTGAAAGGGTTAACCGTTTGGTAGTGCAGCAGTGAAAGGGTTTACCACCAAAAAACCTCAAGGCCTGGAATTCCTTGAAAACAGCCCGTTTTCTTTTACAAGGTGCTTAAAAAGTCCTTGAAATTCAAATCAACCATTCGCATTGAAAGTTTTGTTCATCCGTTATTAAAAGAAATTCTGAATCAAGAATGCTTTTTTTATTAGAGTTCTGAATTTTTTCCTGCCGTTATGTTGAGACGGCTGTTATCATTTGATTACTTCGCAAAAAAACTACCAAGCTCATATCTTCATTGCTACAGATGTTTGTCACTTGGAGCTTCGCGTCTATAATGTCATGTTTGTTTGCCAGGGGATTGTAACGTCACAATGCATCAAAGCCATCAAAACCATAGCAGCTAAGCAATCAAACACAAATTGATGTCTGCAGTGATTACAGGTGTTTGATTGATTGATTGATTGATTGAGCATTTTTATTAACAGATTGCAGAATGAGTACAGTACAGCTCAATACACACAATTGTTAAGGGGATGCAGACCTGAGAAAGACTTTCGTCTTGTTTACATCAGGGTCCCCCATTTTCAATTCATACTGTTCTCCAGAAGTTGTTTATATTTGATCAAACAGTGTATACAGTTCAGCTGTGTATTGTGAAAAACAGTTAGTATGGGCTTAAATGGCAATTTTAAGACTGGAAAGTCCCCCCGATTCTTCTGCAGTCTGAACCAACTGTGGGAGATCTTTCTGCTAAGATGACCTGGCGTCTCCCCTCCTAACCCCATGTAGGTTAGAGATCTGTTCGTCCTGGCTCGCAAGAACGCCCCGTGCATCCTCTTCATTGACGAGATCGACGCTGTGGGACGCAAGAGAGGCAGAGGGAACTTCGGGGGCCAGAGCGAGCAGGAGAACACGCTGAACCAGCTGCTGGTGGAGATGGACGGTGGGTTTTGATTTGATTTGATGTTTATTTATCTAGCTTTTTATTTATTTATGCCTAGCCATATCACTGAAGAAGGACATAGTTCTGAAACATGTCTGTTTCCAATTCAGGCTGCCATTAAAACTATTGAACCTGAGAGTGCTGGTCCGGCTATCCTGCGTTTGTTATGTTTATTTATCTCCAACAACCATAAACACACAAACTTGAAATAACAAAAATAATAAAAATAAAATAAAAAAACTAAATAAAATACAAACACAAATAAAATAAAATATATCTTCCTAGACATGGAAGCAATTGTCAACATAGCTCAAGACAAATTGTTTTGTTCGAGAAGGGACTGAAAGATCCTGGTCCTGCCCCTTCCTTACAATATCATATTAATATGTAATAAGTTATCTATCAATATCATAAATAATATACCTATCCACTACAGCAAAAGATAAATAAATAATTACAAAAATACTAGTTCAAGGGAGCTCCCGTAGCTCACCGCATATCTCGGCGCTATTTCTGCGTCGGGGAAAACCGTGCTCGTCACGGATCTGGGGGACACGAGTTCGATTCCCGGACCCGCCGTCATTTCTCAGAATGTCTTCCCCTCTGGGCGGTTAGGTGGCCGAGCGGAGATTGCGTTCGTCACCAGCCCCGGAGCTGAGCTGGATTTGCCTGTTCGAATCCAGCTCACAGCTCCGGGGTTGTCACCAGCTTGGCTGGCCGTCTGCACTGATACAATTGGCTGTATCAGAGGGTGGGAGAAGCTGGCGGGGTGGGTCCGGGTCGTTGTAAACAGCGACTCCTACAGTTCGGTCGGGGCGCCTGCTAAGCGCGGATAGGACCTGAGGGGGATAGTGTGGTCCTCCCACACGCTACGCCCTCTCAATGAGAATCCGCGCTGCCAGGTGAAAAGAAGCGGTGATTGGCTGGACGTGTGTCGGAGGAAGCACGTGGTAGCCTCCACTCTCCCAGATGATCTGACTGTGGGGGGTAAGTGCGCAGCGACCAGGAAGGGACTGGGAATCGGCATACGACTAACATTGGGATGGGAGAAAATCGGAGGAAAATGGAGGGGGAAAAAGACCAAAAAAAAAAAAAAAAAAAATGTCTTCCCCTGCTCTACATCCCATTTCAACCTGTTTCTGTCGGTCATGCTT
This sequence comes from Notolepis coatsorum, assembly GCF_963971535.1. NCBI lineage: Eukaryota > Metazoa > Chordata > Actinopteri > Aulopiformes > Paralepididae > Notolepis > Notolepis coatsorum. The sequence goes on along the minus strand of NC_140168.1, from coordinate 124,699,646 downwards.
GACCAGAAAAGCGATAAACGCTAAAAAATTAAGTAAAAAAAAAAAAAAAAAAAAAAAAAATCAAATTTATTTATAAGGCCCGACAACACACGTTAATGTCCCCATGGGCTGTACACGTCTACTTTAAACAAGTCAAGAAGAAAACATAACTAAGTCAAGAACAGAACAAGAACACCATAAGGTCCAACAAATTTAAAATAAATGCAAATAAATGAAAGAATGCAAGCACTCCCAGACATACCCCACGCGAAGGTAAGGAAAAACTCACTAAAACCTAACAATAGGGAAAAATGCACCACAGGCAGTGTGGAGGAGAGAAACCTTAGAAGGGCCATTCTTAGATGTTGGTGATAGTAGTGTTGCAGACTAACAGTTGGTAAGCATGCACCCATGTGTGTAGTGAAACACAGATGAGTGCATGCAATAGCAACTGAATTTTTTTTTAAATGTAAGATAGAGCTGATAGCGATAGCAACTGAATATTTTGAAAGATTAAAGATAGAGCTGATAGCGAATCTATTTGAGGCACAGGGGCGGCGCAAAGAGGGTTGCGTCCTCCCCATCTTAATCACGGGACGTTCAACACTCCGGTCATCGCTCCGAGACAGCCGGAGACAGGGAGATAGGGGGCGGCGCAGAGAGGGTCACATGGAACCACGCAGAAGCACCTCTTTACTAGGGACTAGAGGCTGACATGTGAGTGGATTTTGACTCCCGCTCCTTCCCACTCCCACAGAAATAATCCCATCCCAAGTGAGAGTTTCGAAAAAATCCCACTCCCTCCCACTCCCACAGAGGACTGATCCCAATCCTGTCCCAATCCCGAGCCAAACTTTTATAAAATCCCACTCCCATCCCACTCCCGTTTACCAATCCTGCTCCGTTTTTCTTCCTCAGTATAAAATATGCAGTACATGTGTCACATCATGTCTGTAGGGCTGTACGTTAACTTTTTTTGCACATAGCACTGGGGCTACAGAGGTTGATGGTTTAGCACAGGCCAAAATCTTGTAGCACAAGTATAATGCCCCTTTTCCACTGCATGGTACCTACTCGACTCTACTCTACTCTACTCTGCATTTTCGGTTTTCCATTACCAAATGGTACCAGGTACTTTTGGGTACTTTTTGGGTACTTTTTTAGTCCCTGCTCTGTCGAGGTTCCAAGCGAGTAGAACTGGTACCAGAAAAGTCACGTGAAACACTGCAGACCACTGATTGGTCAGAAGAGAGACGCGTCACTCGTTGGAGCTCTGAACAAAAACAGAAAGCCGCCATCTTTAATGGCTCGCATAGGATTTCATTATGTTTGCAGCAGGAAACAAGTGCAATAAACAAAAAAGGATACAGTCACTGTATTCTGCCTCATTTATTGATGAAACAAAACCGACATCAACACAATTTGCCACCGAGCGGTGAGTTTAGTCTCACAAAAAGATAGCTGATTAGTTAAGCTTGTTGTTAGGGACGTGAGTGGTACGTTAGCCTAATGCTAATGCTAACGTTAACGTTAGCAGATAGACACGAGAGCCTAGGTAACGTTAAAGCTTGTACAATAGACACAATGAGAGGTAACGTTAGCGTTAGCAGAATAGACACAACGAGAGTCTGGTTAATGTTGTTATTGATTGATTGATTGAAAACTGTTTTACTCTGGCTTGCCAAGCTCACGGACATAGCTATGCTGGAGCTCTCATGCTGATCACCAGCGGCCCCGCCTCCCCACACAGAGACAAACTGAGTACTTAGTAGGCCTACCTGCAGTGGAAAAGGAACGAAGTACCAGGTACCTAAAGCGAGTAGAGTAGGGTAGAGTCGAGTAGGTACCATGCAATGGAAAAGAGGCATAAAACGTGTTATATTTGTAACAGTCACAAATGTGCCTATTGTATTTGTGTTATTTAGTTGCAGTGCCATGTTTGGTTGTCATTTTCATGCTGACAAGTTGACGTTTAGTCAAAAAAAGAAAAAAAATTATTAAACATTTTTTGGTTGCATAATTTTATTACCCAAAAAGGGGCTTGATCTATTCAAAATGGCCCCTTTTTGCATGTTACCCCAAACAAAATTTAGAAAAAATTGATGATATATAGATATTTTCTCATGGTTTTTCATGTTACTAACTTTTTGCTAGAGGATTTTTTGATATGCCACTCGAACAGGAATTTATGACCTTTTATGACCCCCTAGTCAATGGCCCCCTTTTTTTTGCATACATTTTTTTGTATAAAATGTTAAAAAAATCTGGATGAGTGATATATCAAAAAATCCTCTAGCAAAAAGTTGTGGTATATGGATAGGAGGAAACGTGGCCAGTTTGGTGTGTGGAGGTACTAGAGAAATTGAGATTCTTTGTTTTATGTGTAATACAAACTCATAAAATCTCATTTTGAGAAAAACGCCTTTAAAGTTTTGTATTGTCTGTAAATCAGGCTATGTATGACATATCAACAAACCCTTTGGCACAAAGAATAAATGTGGAAAGTTTGGTGTGTGTAGATGCTAGGGAAATGGTACATGTCTACCCTTTGGGAAAACGCCTTCAAAGTTCTGTATTGTAAAATGCCATACTTTTTTTTTTTGAAACCGCTATTTACAAACACAACACCCAATCAAACCATTAGTAATAGACAACCTAAACACAAGCCTGATAACTGAATAACATAATAACATAATAATAATGATGTAGTAGTAGTAACAGTTTAGTAACAAACAACACAAAAAGGGCAGCAAATTAGACCCAGGCAACTACCGCCCTGTTTCTATTCTTACCTCCATCTCGAAAGTCATGGAAAAAATAGTCTACGAACAGGTCGAAAAGTACCTAGCGGAAAAAAATTGAATCTACGAATTCCAATCTGGCTTCAGAACATCCCACTCCACTGACACATGCCTTCTCTATTTGAACGACCACATCAAACAAGAGGTGGACGCGGGCAAATACTGCGGCATGGTCATGCTGGACCTACAAAAGGCCTTCGACACTGTCAATCACTCCATTCTGATTGACAAGCTAAAAGCAATTGGTTTTGATAGTCTATCAGTGAGCTGGATGCAATCCTACCTTGAGGGGAGGGAACAGATGGTGGAGGTAAACTGTAACTGAGGGGTACAATTCCCTGACTGTATTGTTAGATATGATATTTAATACCACTACCTCATGTACTTTAACTTCTGGCCACCCAGTACAAGATATAAGTATGATGAACACTTTCCCACCTGATGAAACGAATCCACACAAATGTACCAAATCGAAGGTTTAATACAGCAAAGGGTGTATACAACGATCACTTAATTACATTTATGATTTGAAATATGAATATGCACTTTTATGGCAAATGAGTATTCGTAGGTAAATCAACATTGAATGTCCAATCTCTGGTTGCGCAGGGAGTAAGTATACAACCTGGAATATTTAGGAAACGATAGCGATGGTACTTAAATGATTATAGCTGGATACACTAAGGGGGGGGGGGGTGTCCCGCTGGTTGTAAGACAGTAGGAGGGGGGGGTTAGAGAAGCCGCTGGCGGTATCCCATCTGGCCGACGGTGTCTTGGGAGAATCCAAAGTCTTGGACACGGTGCCCACAGAACCTCGGGCCGCAGACGAATACAGCTGGACCCTCTGTGGAACGGTATCTGCCGGTCCACAACGTAGAGAGACGTGAGGCGACCTCACGTGTAGAGCGCCGTCTCACCTGGAGTCCTCTCCGGGGGGTAATTCCAACACTCAGCAGTGTTGGCCTTTATCCATGGAATAATCAAAGCACACAAAGCATAATCCAAGCCGTGGAAGGCTCGCCGTCGTCTGGGTAGAGTAATCCAATATACAGGTCCAGTCGTTCTTGGCCCGGAGCTCCTCGGATGCAATCACCACTCGGGGTCTGACCAGCCTGGTTAAGCGTCCAGATAACATCAGGAACGATGGGGGTACTGATAACTGTAGAACTCTAACCGAACGATGCACCATACATAAATAGACTACTATTAGCTTAATAGAATACGTCCAACTCGACGGTATGGTGCCAAACTATGACCATTCAACTATTAATCTACACGATATCTCAATGCCTATTCTGGGCCAAGTAGGCCTTACTACACCGCACGTGCGTCGTGGGGAGGCTTTTGCGTCTGTCACTCTGTTGGAGGGTAAAGAACTGGACTAAAAGAAAGTTCTACTTTACTTGCGCCATATATATATGCGCTGTGAACAAATAGTACCATTCGTATTTCGCCAGACGTATTCCTACGCGGAACCGGGCTTGCCACGACATGTTGGGCGGCACGATTGAACTTGAACCAAGGGGCATGGCTGCTGGCGCCAGGTTCTCGTCCAATGGTAGAATGAAACTATTATGGGCTGTTAGTAGACTAAAGGGATATTCAGTGCATATTGTACAAGGAATATACAGGGGATATCAAACGATATACAAATACTATTAAATATATATCCATAAATAAATATATATATTCGGTTTAATCTGATCCTTCACAACAGCCGCCCCCTAATTAGTCCCACCTAATTAGCTAAGCAGAGACAGATTAACCGCACTGTCTACCACTCAAGGTCCGCTGTAAGGGTCAGTCAACTCACAAAGTCATGGGGTCATGGTCATCATCGATAGTGTCTGGGAGTCGGGGCAGTTCTATTAGCCTCGCTACGGGTCGTGTGTAAGTTCGCCCTTGGACGAGCACTTCAGCTGCTCGGACCTTGCCATCGGCACCGGTGATCACTTTGCTTACGCGGCCAGCCGGCCACATAGCTCTGGGTAGTGACTGGTCGATAATCATGACGACTGTTCCTTCTGTCAAATTGTCTCTCTCTTTTACCCACTTCTGGCGGGTCTGTAGAGACGGTAGGTAGTGGAGTAGGAAGCTGCTCCAAGACTTGTCAGCTAGTACGTGACTGTACCTCCACATTCTTCGGCCGTTCGCTTCTTCGGGCCTGTACATTGTCTGGGGTAGCGCGGGGTCCAGCCGCCCCATCAGGAGTGTGTTGGGGGTGACTGGGTCGACATCTGCTACATCACTGGAGACGTAACCGAGGGGCTTTGAGTTCAATACTCCCTCGCTCTCCGTGAGGACTGTCATTGCTCCTGCGTGGTGTACATCCTCGTCGTATTTCTTTATGATCAGCTCTGTGACCTTGTGTCGGCTGTTCAAGACGATCGGGTACTTAATGTCATCTGGTAGATCGGGGGCTCTCCGCAGGCGACCACCCACTCTGATGAGATTATGTGCATCACTCTCTGGTGCCAGGTGAATCAGTCTGCTGTCTGATGGGACGGGGTTTCCTCCCTGTAGACAGTCTAGCTCATCGGGGAACGAGTCTCTCTGGGCTCGTTGTAGTAGAAGAAGTTCTGCTTCTTCGTAGTCAGCTGCTGACATGTCAGTGGTGGACTGAATCTCTGGGTGGTGCCGCAGGAATGTTCTTTGTTGCGCACTCTCTAGGGTAATGCAGTCATCTATGTTGGGGTCTGTGGAGGCGACAGTGCTCAGTCCACAGAACATAGGCTTCTTGTTCTCAGCCTCCTCGTTACTTGCTTCCCTCGGGGTGGGCGTAGGCCAATCTCCTTCCGGGAGCTTGAGGAATGCTGGTCCGTCACTGTAGATGTTGCGACGGGTTAGGTCATCCAGGGACATTCCCCGGGTGATGACGTCAGCTGGGTTGTGTTTGGTGTCCACATACCTCCAGCTTGCTTCTTCTGTTAATTCTTGAATCTCGGTGACTCTGACTCCCACGAAGACTTTGTATCTGCATGAATCAGACTTAATCCATGTGAGTACTGTCGTGGAATCTGACCACAAGATTGTTCTATGCACCGGAATGGTGAGTTCACGTTGGATTAACGTGGCTAGATGCGCTCCTGCGAGGGCTGCGCAGAGCTCTAGACGTGGGATAGATTGTTGCTTACGTGGGGCTATTCTTGAGCGGGCCAGTATGAAAGCAGTGTGTATCTTTCCTCCCATCTCTTGGGCACGCAAATAGGCAACCGATCCGTAGGCTACTTCGGAGGCGTCGCTGAAGACGTGTAGCTCAATCTCGCATGTCTCTGGCCTCACTGTGGATGGGAAGTAGCTGCGGCGTATATTGACACCTGGGAGTGAGCGGAGTTCCGTCTCCCACTCTCTCCATGTTGAGGCAAGGTGTGCGGGTATTGGGTCGTCCCAGCCCTGGTCCTTGTCCCATAGTGCTCGTACAATCATCTTTGCCCTGGTGGTGTAAGGTAGAATACATCCCAACGGGTCATATTGTCTGGCGAGTGTTCTGTACACACTCCGTCTGGTGGTCGGTATCGCCGCCGACCTTCCTTGCTCTGGAGCCAAGGGTTTGTGTCTATAGTGGAGCGAGTCTGTTTTGAAGCGCCAGACTAATCCTAGTGTCATTTCTTGGGCTTCTCCTGGGATTGTCGCCATCCAGGTCTCGCTGCTGGCAGCCTTGTCCGCGGAGGAGAGGCTGCGCAATACGTGCGGGTCGCTGCTGGCCCACTGCCTGAGATCAAAGCCGCCTTTGATTAGGGAGGCGCGTAACTTGATTAGGAGAGCCTCGGCTTCTTCTTGAGTCGAGACGCTTTGTAAACAGTTGTCCACGTAGAAACTGTTCTTCACACTGTGTTGGACCTCTTCATCTGCTGCTGGGTCCTCTGTGACGTGTTTCTGTAGTGCAAATGTAGCACAGCACGGGCTGCATGTGGTTCCGAAGGGGAGTACTTCCCACTGGTAGATGGATGGGTTCTCATCTCCGATCTTCTCTCTCCATAGGAACCGTAGCAGAGGCTTGTCCTCCTCTACTAGTCTCACCTGCAAGAACATCCCTTTGATATCCCCGCTTATAGCCACCTTGTCCTGGCGGAAGCGCAGTAGCACGCCTAGTAGGGAGGGGCCGAGTGTGGGGCCGGGCAAGAGCTCTTTATTCAGATTTTGGGATCCGATCTGGTAGCTGCAGTTAAACACAATGCGATCCTTGCCGTTGTGATGGACCTTGTGATGCGGCACGTACCATGATTCGGTCGTCTGATCGGCCTCTTTAATGTCAATCTTTGTTACGTGTCCCGCTGTGATTAGCTTCTCAATCTCAGCTCGGTACACACTCTCTTGAGCGGGGTCTTTGGCTAGGCGCCGCTCTGTGTTCAGTAGATAGCGCTCCGTGGCGTCTTTCTTTGCGTGAAAGGTGGGCATTCCCTCTCGCCTCAGGAGTGGAGTTGCGTATCTCATCACTCCGCCGACTGTGACTCTCTTTGTCCCCTGCTCGAGTAGGTTGATGGCGTAAATGTCTTCTTTAGAGCGAATATCTTTCTTTTCGTTCTTAAAGGGCATTGTCTCTAGGGTCCATAGCCTCTCGACATGCTGCAGGAGAGTGGTGTCTTCTTCTGTCGTTCTGGAGTGGAAGCAGCTAGTGGCTGCTGTTCGGTTGAGAGATTTTGCGAGGGGGCCTTGTAATGTCCATCCTAGGCGGGTCTCGACTGCTGCAGGACAGCCTCGGGGGCCTGTATGGACCCGGTCAATCGGGACTATGAGTTCTGCATGGTCGGAGCCTATCAACAGGGTCGGGGTAGCGCCGTCTATGAGCGGGATAGGTAATTGGCGCAGGTGCACATATTTATCCATCAACTTGGTGACAGGGTAGGTGTACTGCGATAGTCCTATTTCTTGGCTGGTGAAAGCATTTGCGATCTTGTACCGTCGCTCTGGCTGCCCGTTGGCTGCAATAGTGAAGGAGACATTCTCGCCCTTTATCGTCTTTAAATCTCTTCTTATTGTCCGAATCGTCATTTCGTTCTTGCTCCCCCGCAGTCCCAGCTGGGTCGCAGCGGAGGCGAGCAGAAGGGTCTTCTCTGACCCGTCATCAAGGACGGCGTAAGTGTCCATGACTTTATCTTGGTAGCTCAATGTCACACGGACTACCTTTAAGAGCACTTGAGCTCCGTTGCTGCTGGCGGGGTCAATGTACATGACACTTGCCTTGGTGCCGCTCCGGGGTGCAGGTATAGGCCGTCTTCCGTTACTATCGTGTAGTATATCTAGATGGGCTCCATCGCACCGGCTGCACCTTTTCTTAAGGCGGCATTCGGCTGCCATGTGGGGCCGCGCACATCGATAACAGCGCCGGTTGGACTTTATCCATTGACTCACTTCTTCTGCATTCATCTTTGTGAATGAGTCACATTGTGACAGCCAGTGTTCTTTCTCACAGTAGGGACACGCTATCTTCCACTTCTCTTTTCTCGAGGGGGTGCTGTGACTCTTACTGCTCGGTACTGACTCTGATTGGTGCATGACAGTCACCGATCTTCTTCCATCGTTTATTCTCCTGGGTCCCTCTCTGGAGCTTGGCGTGCTCCGCCCGAAGGTGTCCAGTCGTAAGCTGCTGACCTCTCTCGCCAGGAAGTCGGCCAGATCAAGGAGGGATGGCTCGGGGCCATCGGGATCGCGGTAGTCCCTCTGCCGCCGAAAGCGCTCCTGTCTTGCGGGTGGCAGCTTCTCCAAAATCCTCTCAACGTTAGAGTTGGCGTATAGCTCATGCATGCCCTTCTCCCGTTGAGCTCCCAGCATCCCCACCAGGGACTGCACTTTGATTGACAGGTCGTCTAGTGAGCGATTGTCTGTGGCTGGGGGTAGGCGGTCAATATGCCTTATCTCCTGGATTACGTAATCCCATATACGTCCATATCTCTGATCCAGCGCTGCAAGGGCCGCTGTGTATGGGGTCGAGGAGGTAGCATAGGCTAGCGCTATATTGTGTGCTCGCGGTACTTTCAGGTGCTTCAGTAGTATTGCATACTTGTGGCGTTCATCAGCGACATCCACCATCATCGTCTCTAAGCACATCCGGAGCTCCGTGTACTGTGCTCGACTCTCATAGGCGAAGTCTGGGAATGACGGCGTGGCGTTGTATGACGCCGTGGATGGCTGATACATCGGCGAGCGTTGGGGGAGAGACCTCCTGGGCGAGTCCCCTCTTGCGCCTCGCTGTGGGCTGGTACTGGCAGGGTACCATGGCCCGCTGGTCCAGGTACTGTTCCTCGGGGCTGGTCGTGCGTCGTGCTCACCCGTGAATAGAGTCGGGGGTCTGTAGCGCAGCGCCGCGGGGGTATAGCCTGGACTGTATGGGACCTCCTGGTCCGGTGGAGTACTGTGCTGTCGTCGGGCCTGGCTCTCCTCTTCTCCCTCTTCTTCCTCTATCAAATCTTCCAGATCCTGTAATCGTTTATTTAGCTTCTCCGCAGTGTATGCCGCTCCTTCCTTGTAGCTGGGTCTCGCTTGGACCGGTATGGGAAGGGGGTCTGCGGGGGGTCTAGACTCGGTCTGTTGGTCAAGTTCAGGGTCGCTTGCTCGTTGCGGTGACGCTGCTCTTGACTGTTGTCTCGACGAGTTCCTTGAGCCCCTGGCGGAGGGAGAGGGAGTTGTCCTTTTGATCAGCTGCTCTATTAGTTGCGCTTGTAGTCTGTCGCGCTCTGCGTCTCTTTGGGCAGCGGCGCGCTGGGCGTCGGCGGCGGCGCGCTCTGCTTCTCTTTGGGCACCGGCAGCGGCGCGCTGGGCGTCGGCCCGGTCTCTTGCCATATTCTCTTCCATCTGGAAGCGTCTCATCTCCAGATGTGTGCGCTGTTCTTCGCTCCGTTGCTGTGCTTGGAGGTGTTCGCGCTCGCTGGTCGCCTGTGCTTGGAGACGTTCGCGCTCGCTAAGCGTCTGTGCTTGGAGCCGATCGCGTTCGGTAGAGGCTGTCAGGCTGACGAGGAACGCCTGTTGTAGTGTCCTCTCCGCTTTGCTGGGGGAAGGCGGTTGTGGAGGTGAGCCGCTCCTGCGTGAGCCGCTCCTGGGGGTACTCGTTGGGGAGTCCTGGAGCTCTAGTTCCTCGGCGCTCTCCTCCTCTTCTTCCGTGCAGAGTTCTCTCTCTGTAGGGTTGTCTTCCTCCCGGGGCTGTTCGGGGACTACTTCTTGAGTAGTGGCGGGGGGTAAAGGCATGTCAATTCCCTCCTGGTCCCCACCGTGAGCTTGGTCAGTTGCATTAGGACCTACTAGGGGCTCTGTGGTCGGGGAAACCTGCTCGTTAAGGTCAGACATAATTTTACTTTTTACTTTTACCGCGTTTACCGTTTGTCGAAGGCTAGGTAGTTGACTGACAGTGTAAGCCTCTAAGTACTGAGGTGTCTGTCGTCTGCGCCGCGGGCGTTCTAGGTTAGGAGGATCGTTTCGTGGAGTGTTCATCATAGGCCATTTCGATATTAATAACACTATATTAATATTACACTAGTTACCCTCCGGCTCGAAGGACCAATTGTAACTGAGGGGTACAATTCCCTGACTGTATTGTTAGATATGATATTTAATACCACTACCTCATGTACTTTAACTTCTGGCCACCCAGTACAAGATATAAGTATGATGAACACTTTCCCACCTGATGAAACGAATCCACACAAATGTACCAAATCGAAGGTTTAATACAGCAAAGGGTGTATACAACGATCACTTAATTACATTTATGATTTGAAATATGAATATGCACTTTTATGGCAAATGAGTATTCGTAGGTAAATCAACATTGAATGTCCAATCTCTGGTTGCGCAGGGAGTAAGTATACAACCTGGAATATTTAGGAAACGATAGCGATGGTACTTAAATGATTATAGCTGGATACACTAAGGGGGGGGGGGGGGGGGTGTCCCGCTGGTTGTAAGACAGTAGGAGGGGGGGGTTAGAGAAGCCGCTGGCGGTATCCCATCTGGCCGACGGTGTCTTGGGAGAATCCAAAGTCTTGGACACGGTGCCCACAGAACCTCGGGCCGCAGACGAATACAGCTGGACCCTCTGTGGAACGGTATCTGCCGGTCCACAACGGAGAGACGTGAGGCGACCTCACGTGTAGAGCGCCGTCTCACCTGGAGTCCTCTCCGGGGGGTAATTCCAACACTCAGCAGTGTTGGCCTTTATCCATGGAATAATCAAAGCACACAAAGCATAATCCAAGCCGTGGAAGGCTCGCCGTCGTCTGGGTAGAGTAATCCAATATACAGGTCCAGTCGTTCTTGGCCCGGAGCTCCTCGGATGCAATCACCACTCGGGGTCTGACCAGCCTGGTTAAGCGTCCAGATAACGTCAGGAACGATGGGGGTACTGATAACTGTAGAACTCTAACCGAACGATGCACCATACATAAATAGACTACTATTAGCTTAATAGAATACGTCCAACTCGACGGTATGGTGCCAAACTATGACCATTCAACTATTAATCTACACGATATCTCAATGCCTATTCTGGGCCAAGTAGGCCTTACTACACCGCACGTGCGTCGTGGGGAGGCTTTTGCGTCTGTCACTCTGTTGGAGGGTAAAGAACTGGACTAAAAGAAAGTTCTACTTTACTTGCGCCATATATATATGCGCTGTGAACAAATAGTACCATTCGTATTTCGCCAGACGTATTCCTACGCGGAACCGGGCTTGCCACGACATGTTGGGCGGCACGATTGAACTTGAACCAAGGGGCATGGCTGCTGGCGCCAGGTTCTCGTCCAATGGTAGAATGAAACTATTATGGGCTGTTAGTAGACTAAAGGGATATTCAGTGCATATTGTACAAGGAATATACAGGGGATATCAAACGATATACAAATACTATTAAATATATATCCATAAATAAATATATATATTCGGTTTAATCTGATCCTTCACAACATAAACGGTACTTTATCCCCCCCCCTCCCATTGAGCTGTGGTGTTCCACAAGGAAGCATACTAGGACCGCTACTGTTCCTAATTATGCAAATGACATGTCGTCAGCTTGTGACTACAACTTGTTCCTGTTTGCGGACGACTCAGCCCTGCTGGTCTCTGACAAGAACAAGTTACAGGTTGAAAAAACCCTCAGCTCGGAACTAGGCAGAATCTGCATATGGCTCGCTGATAACAAACTATCATTATGTAACGGGTGTAAAACTCACTCCCCAGAGGCATCCAAACTGAGCGCTTAGAAGGGAATTCCTTTCTTGGCGCAGCGGTTTGTGATGTCGCCCGCAGTGCGGACGCCTGGGGTTCGACTCCCACTCAAGGCATGGTCGAAGTCGTGGCAGGGGCGAGTTGCCTCTGTTACATTGGTGCCGTGACCCGGATGCCTTGGGTGGTGTGAGTTTAGGGGGGGTGAATGTAACGGGTGTAAAACTCACTCCCCAGAGGCATCCAAACTGAGCGCTTAGAAGGGAATTCCTTTCTTGGCGCAGCGGTTTGTGATGTCGCCCGCAGTGCGGACGCCTGGGGTTCGACTCCCACTCAAGGCATGGTCGAAGTCGTGGCAGGGGCGAGTTGCCTCTGTTACAATTACACATGGGCAAAACTGAGTCCATTCTCTTCGGTTCAAATAACAAACTCGGCAAGACCGACGGCTTCTCAGTTACAGTGGGTGACAATATTGTCACAAGGAAAGATATTACCTACCTGAGTTCCATCCTAGAGGCTAATCTTTCCTGTGACAAAATGGCATCCAATGTAATAAAAAAAAGTCAACCAACTAACTCGATTTTTGTACCGGATCTCCTCTCTGGTAAACAAGAATACCCTGAAGACTCTGGCAGGAGCACTCATTCAAGGGTACTACGACTATGCTTGCACCTCATGGTACCAAAGCACCTCAAAGGCGCTAAAAACAAAATTACAAACATCTCAAAACAAACTGGTCAGACTACTGCTTGACCTTACTCCTAGAACCCACCTCACCCCTGCCCACTTTGACAACCTAGGATGGCTTAGAGTAGACGACAGAGTACAGCAACTAGCAATGGGCCTGGTCTACAAGATACACTACACGACCAAGGTACCCATGTACATGTCAAAATACTTCCCAAAGGTCAGTGAATACCACGATCACAACACCAGAGGGAGCTCCACAAATCATGTTAAACCCAGATTCGGCTCAAACAAAGGACTAAACACGTTTCGCAATTATGCCACATCAATGTGGAACGCCCTACCCAAAGCTGTAAAGGAATGTGAATCACTACCCACTTTCAAAACCACTCTCAAAGAACACCTACGGGAGACTGCAATTTGAAACTGGCCCCTGTAAATGTCCTAACCCAACCCCCTCCAATGTACAGTAAATTACCTACATTTCCATTTAGTCATTTAGCTGACGCTTTTATCCAAAGCGACTTACAAGTTCTGTACGACAGGTCATCAGGAAGGGTACAACTCTATCAGCTGAGTAACAATATTCATCAAAGTGTTGCGTGGTACAGTGTAGGTTAGGACGGTTATTAGGACAAGTGCATGACAGTAAGGTTAGTTAGGGTCAGATTTATAAAAAAAATATTTTATTTCAGATAATGGTTGAAGAAGTGCATCTTTAGTCGACGGCGAAAGATTGGACGGGATTCGGCTGTCCTAACTGGGGTGGGTAGTTCATTCCACCATTGTGGGGCAAGGACTGAGAATAGGCGGCTTCTCTTTGATGACCCTCCCGGAGCTTGGATAGGAGTAGGTCTGAGGCGGCCAGAAGATGCAGAGCGTAGGGGTCTTGAGGGTGTGTAGTTAGAGACCATTGACCGGAGGTAGGCGGGAGCGGTTCCCTTTCCCGCACGGTATGCTAGGTCGAGGGCCTTGAAGCGGATACGTGCAGCAATGGGGAGCCAGTGCAGGTCCCTAAGAAGTGGGGTGACATGGGCCGACTTCGGTAGGTTTGAGATCAGGCGGGCCGCTGCGTTTTGAATGAGTTGAAGAGGCTTGGTGGCAGTGGCCTGGAGGCCAGCTAGCAGTGCGTTGCAGTAGTCGAGGCGGGAGATGACTGTTGATTGGACGAGGAGTTGGGTGGCTTCTTTTGTCAGGAAGGGGCGGATCCTTCTGACATTGCTCAGGAGGAATCGGCAGGTTCTGGTTGTCGCTGCGATGTGAGCAGAGAAGTTCAACTGGTCGTCGAGGACAACACCAAGGTTCTTGATGGTCGGGGACGCGGTCACAGCTGCATTCTCGACTGTGATGGAGAGGTCGGTCAGGGGGGAGGATTTGGCCGGCAGGTGGAGCAATTCTGTTTTGCTTAGGTTCAGTTTGAGGTGGTTGGTCGTCATCCAGGCGGAGATGTCGGACAGACAGGCCGAGATCCGCTCAGAGACGTGGATATCTGAGGGAGGGAAGGAGAGGAAGAGTTGAGTATCATCGGCATAACAATGATATGAGAAGCCATGAGACGTGATAATGTTACCCAGTGATTTAGTGTAGAGGGAGAAGAGAAGGGGTCCTAGGACCGAGCCCTGGGGGACACCCGTCCGCAGGGGGCAGGTGGCCGACAGTCCCTCTCCATGACACTTGGTAGGAGCGGTCGTTGAGGTATGATGTCAGCCATGTCAGCGCAGATCCAGCCACTCCCATTCCTGCGAGGGCCGCGAGGAGGATCTGATGGTTGACTGTGTCGAAGGCTGCAGATAGATCTAGTATGGTTTTGTCAATATTCCAATGTACAGTTTTGCTTGTACAGTTGTACAGTGTTTCCCCCCCCCCCAACCCCTGTTATGTACATATAAATTAAGAAAAAATATATTGCAAGTTTTCTGAATTTTATGTTTATAAATGCAAATGAGGCACTTCCCCATTCGATATGTGCACATTTATGGATGCAATCATGCAAAATGAAGAAAAGTGTGTCACTAGTTTGAAAGAAGACATGTAAATGGGCAACATTATACAAAAATCTCAAAATTGCCCCAAAATCAGGAACATTTTATTTTAGGTGGGTGGTCTCCCTTACAACTAGACCGCCTGTTCACTATAAAGTGCCACGTTTTGATAATTATATTCAGCTTTAAACTTGAAATAATAAGTTATTATGTATTATATTTGTTATGTTTAAATATCAACATTATCTGGCCATCCTCAGTAAATACTGTCAAACTCCCCCCCCCCCCCCCCCCTCCCTTTCCTCACCGTTTTCTCTGCCTCTGAGCCGGCTTAGTTTAGTTACAGTCCCGATACCGATACCTGGGCTTTGGGTATCGGCTGATACCGAAAACTGATCCGATACCGATCCGATATTGTTCAATTAATAAACTGTATATGCCTCACTGTGTGGAAGAGACTGGGATCATTCTTTTGTGCAAGGCAATATCAGGCTTGACTTAAAACGTTACTTTCCTAACTTAGTTAAACAAAATGTAACAAATTAACACATAGATATAGATGTACTGAATTGTTATTTATTATTAAAATTAAATAACAAAAAAAAGATATATATATATATGTAAAAAAGAAAAGAAAATGTAAATTGTCTCCGATACCCGATCTAGCTATTTTAGTCATATCGGATCTGTGTATCCCTACTCTTTATATGTAGTGCTGATCAGAGATGTGCTTCGGTGCATCCCTACTCTTTATATCTATTGCTGATCAGAGATGGTGCATCCCTACTCTTTATATCTAGTGCTGATCAGAGATGTGCTTAACACTTTCACTGCCACACAACAGCCGGTTAACCCTTTCACTGTGACAATACAGAAGGTTAGCCCTTTACTATCACAACTGACGGCGATGCTCCATCATTAGCATCATTAGCTCTGCGGATGCTAAAGGGTTAACCTTCTGTCGTGTGGCAGTGAAAGGGTTAATGTTTCCTAGCAATGACACTTTGAGCAGGAAAAAAAGAACAACAATGTCTCGGGTCGACTGTCCACACGTATGGATATTTCTGAAAACATTGTATTTTCTCTGCGTTTTGTCCTCCCGTCCACATGGGTAACTTTTTGAAAAGGCCTCCCAGGGTGGAGATTGTTTGCCTGTATACATGTGGACGGGTGAAACGGAGCTAAAATAGAGCTTTTGTAAAAGGCTAACCATTCTTTTTTTTAAACTTAAATTTTTATTTGCAGTTTTTTTATAAACAACATAAACAGTACATTTCGACATACAAAATTATAAAGACATAATATCAAAAAATAAATAAATAAATAAAAGATTGACAAAAATGAGAAAAGAAAAAAGGGTGACATGGGTTCTTCGGTCCATTCTATTTTGACATTGTTTATTTACGTTTCAATTTCTTTTCTTGTTTCCTTTTCATTCTTCTGTGATGTAATTTCTTGTTTATTTACGTTTCAATTTATTTTCTTGTTTCCTTTTCATTCTTCTGTGATGTAATTTCTTGTCTTCCTATATTCCTCCCACTTTTCCCATTTTGACAAAAATGTCTCCTCTTGTAGCCTCAGCATGTGTGATTCTCTCCATTTCCTGTATCCCCTCTATTATCTCTATCCATTGTTCCTTCGTCGGTGCTTCTACCCTGTACCACAGTTTAGTCAAAGCTTTCTTGGCTGCTACTAATAGTATCTTAATCAGATATTTGTCTTCTCCCTGAATTTCTTTCTGTGTTAAGTTCCCTAGGTATAGTACTTGACCTGTCTGGCGTATTTCATATCCTACTATTTAATTTATTATCCCTCCTATCTCCTCCCAGTAGTTTCTTATTTTCGGACATTCCCAGAATATGTGTGTGTGGTTCGCTACTTCTTGCCCACATTTTCTCCAACATGGCTTTTGTGTTGGCATGTAATTGCCCTGTATTTCTGGCGTTATAAAGAATCTAATTATGTTTTTCCACCCAAACTCCCTCCATATCCTTGATCCTGTGGTTGATTGTTGTATCTTACATGTGTTATACCATTCCTCCTCTGTTATCTCTATTTCTAATTCTTTCTCCCACTTTTCTTTTATATACAAGGTTGTAATTTCCTTACTGTCCATTATTGCCTGATATAGTGCTGATATAACCCTCCCCTTCCTTCCTTCATATGATTTTACCATTATCTTAATTATCCCATTCTGTTCTTTGTCTTGTTTTATTTCTTTGTTATAGTAATCTCTAATCTGTAAATATCTAAAGTGGTCTCTATTCTCTAGTCCGAATCTTTCTTTCAATTTTTGTAGAGTCTGCATCTCCCCTCCTTCTATCATTGTACATATTGCTGTTATACCTCCCCCGTTCTCATCTTTTGAACCCATGGTCGTCTATCCCTGGTTTGAATTTGTTGTTGTGTGTTATCCATCTCAGTATCTTGGATTCTTTTTCTAGCTTGTATTTCTTTACTATTGTGTTCCATACGTTTATAGTGAATTTGGTAATTGCGTCTAGTAGTTGTTCCTGTCTTCTGAACAGCTCCCTATCTCCTATTAGTGCCTGCACTTTGAATCTCTCTCTTTGGTTTCTATGTCTTTCCATTTGGCCTCATAATTCACATTGCACCAGCATGATACCGTTCTAACTTCTAAGCTGTGCTGCATAGTAATAGTCTTCTAAACTGGGTACTGCCATTCCTCCTTTCTCCTTTGGTAGTTGTAGAGTCACATATCTGATCTTGGCCTTTCCCCCCCCAAATGAATCTTGATATCTGTCTATCCCATTCTCTGAATTGTTTTTGTGATATTAATATAGGTAAAGACTGAAATAGGTATAATAACCTTGGTAATATGTTCATCTTAATGATTTCGATCCTTGAGCTGAAATCTAGGGGCATTACTGTCCATCTTTCTAGGTCTCTCTTGATTTCTGATTAATCTGTGTATTTGCATCGTATAACCCCTCCACCCCTCTTGTAATGTTCACCCCTAGGTACTTGATCCTGTCCATGTCCCATTTAATTTTGTATTTTCTTTGATCTCTATCGTTGGAGTGTAGTTCAGTGTTAAAGTCTGTGTCTTCGTCACGTTGAGTCTATACCCTGAGTAATATCCATATTCTGTCAGTAAATCCATCAGTATCGGAAAGCTTGTGTCTGGTTGTCTCATATATACTATCACATCGTCTGCGAGCAGTCCCAATTTATGTTCTGTTCCCTTTATCTCCACCCCTTTGATGTCTTTGGTCTGTCTAATTAGTTGAGCCAGTGGTTCGATGAATACATCGAAGAGCGTCGGCGAAAGACAACAACCCTGTCTGGTAGCTCTCTCTAGTTTAATCCAGTCCGTCAGACTACCATTTACCTTAATCCTTGCCGTCGGTTCTTGATATAATGCCCTAATTGTTTTCATAGCGTTTTTGTCTAATCCAAATTTCTCTAATACTTTATATAGAAATATCCAGCTTACACTGTCGAATGCTTTTTCTTCATCTAGGCTAACTAATACTGCACTTCCTCCTTCCTTTTGTATCTCCTCTACTATCTGCACTGTCTTCCTTATGTTATCCTGTGTCTGTCTTCCTTTAATGAATCCGGTCTGGTCGCGTCTATGCTTTTACCAACGCGTTCGTGTTTCCGGGTTCCCGGTTTGCGCTCTGATTGGCCACTGACCTACGCTAGTACGCCCCCCTCGTAAGTAGAGAGTCGCCGCTGCACTCAACCAATTCATTCAACAGGAAGCGATTTGCGAGTACAATACACCATCACGCCAGAGTGGATAAAGAAATGCTCCAGAAATTAATATGCGTAGGGAAAGGCGCGAGTCAGCGCGAGAGTGCACACACAAAAGCACACACGCATGATATCTGATTTATTAATGCCAAATAATGGACGGCGACCGCAATTGGCACTTGAAAAGTGTAAATGATAGATTAGTCGGTAACAATTCATGACAGCTTGTATAGCTCAACTGGTTAGTGCCCTGCCTGTGGACCATATGGTCCCCGGTTCGAATCTCTTGCTTACTTTTTTTTTCTTTTCGTAACGTTAAATAATCTATCCACTCTGGTGTCCCAAAAAGGACAATAACACCACCTTATGCATACTGCACCTTATGTTAATACTGTGATACTGTGAATACTGTATATTTCAGTTGGTTAGATAGTAAATTCTATTGACTTATTTGTTTACACTGCTTGTGTTGTTTTCACTACCTGTGTACCCCCCCCCCATGCTGCTATGATGCCTGAATTACCCCAAGGGGATCAATAAAGGAATATCTTATCTTATCAACCAGAGTGGATAAATTAATGAATGTTACAGAAAAGAAATAAGTATCCAAGAGATTCGAACCGGGGACCATATGGTCCACAGGCAGGGGACTAACCAGTTGAGCTATACAAGCTGTCATGAATTGTTATTATAAAATACAATATTATAAAATCCTGTCAGGAAGCGTGCCAGCATTTACCGGCATTTCTAAGCACTTTAAACTTACCAGAACTTTAGCGCACATAAAGTCACACGGAAACAGCTGTTCCTGGAGGCAGTACTGTGATATGCATTTGCATTTCAGCATCCTGCTACGCTCATAGCGAGGGGGGCGTACTAGCGTAGGTCAGTGGCCAATCAGAGCGCAAAACGGGAACCCGGAAACACGAACGCGTTGGTAAAAGCATAGACGCGGTCTGGTCTTCGTCTATAATATCTGTCATAAATGTCTCAAATCTTTTGGATATTATTGATGTATACATCTTGTAATCTACATTAAGTATGGACACTGGTCTGAAACTGCTACATAGTTCTCTATCTTTCCCTTCTTTTGGAATTGTAGTAATTATGGCTTCTTTCCATGAAGGTGGCATTGTGCCTTCTTTCATCGTGTGTCTGAATGCTGCTTCTAATATGGGGCTCAGTTCCTGTCTAAATGTTTTGTAGAATTCAGAGGGGAATCCGTCGCTACCCGGTGACTTACTGTTCTTTGCTTTACTGATCGCATTCCCCACTTCCTGTTCTGTAATCTCTGCGTTTAATATTTCGTTCTGTTCCTTCGATGGTAGATCTAATTTTCTTTTTTTTTCTCTATCTCCTCTTCTCCTGCCGCTATCGGTTGTGTGTAGAGTTTCTTATAGTATTCTTCAAATGTCTTCTCTATTTCAGCTGGTTCTCTTAGTATTTTGTTTGCGTTCGTGTCCCTTATTGTGTGTGTTTTTTTTTTTAAACTTCATTTTTTAGCGTTTATCGCTTTTCTGGTCAAGCATGACCGACAGATGTATGGTGAAACGGGAGAGAGAGCAGGGGAAGACATTCGGCAAATGACGGCGAGTCCGGGAATCAAACTCTGAGTCAACCAGATCCGTGACGCAGCACGGTATTCCGCGACGCAGCGCGGTACATGGTGTGCTACTGGAGCACCCCCCTTATTGTGTGTATTGTGTTCAGTTTTTGTTGTGTCCTGATTCGTCTAGCTAAAAGTCTGGTCGCTCTCGGTCCTCCTTCATAGTATGTCTGTTTCATGTACCTAGCTTTCTTCTCTATTTCTGTCAGCAGTTCTTTGTTTATCTTTACTCTAACTTCCTTTACCTCTCTAAGTGTCTTTTGGTTCTTTGAGCTTTGGTGTTCTTTCTCTAATTCTTTCAGTTTCTTTATCAAGTTCTTGTATGTCTCTATTCTGGCCTTCTTGAGTAATGCCGTCTTTGCTATAAATTTTCCACGTATTACTACCTTTAGTGCATCCCATAAAATGTTTGGGTCTACCTCTCCATTATCATTTTCTTCTCTGTATCTAATTATGTCTCCTTTTACTTCGTTAACCAAACCTTTGTTATTTAAAAGTCCTATGTTCAGTCTCCAAACTGTATTTCTCCGCCTACTTTTAAGATTCACTGTCGGATATATTGCGCTATGGTCTGATATGTCCGTTACCCCTATCCTGCAGTCTTCTACCCTGTATCTTTCCCCTGTTGTCATGAGAAAATAGTCTATCCTTGAATATGTTGTGTGTGGATGTGAATAATGTGTGTATTCTCTGTCTAGTGTGTGCATTTCTCTCCATATATCCATGATTCCTAATTCTGCCATTTGTATATTCATATATTTGCTAATGTTTGTCCTCCATTTCTTTGTGCTTGTCGTGTCTGTCATAGTTCAGTACTACATTAAAATCACCTGTACAGATTAGGACCCCTTCCCCTTCCATCGCTATGATATCAAAGATTGTTTCAAATAGATATTTCTCACTTTCTGGTGGAGCATACACATTCACTAGTGTTACCATTTGACCTTTCATTTTCCCCTTGACCATTACATACCTCCCCTCTTTATCCCTTATTTCCCTGATCATTTCAAACTTCACAGTGTTCTTAATTAGTATAGCTACTCCTCTTCTAAGGTTCTGTTTAAAAGAACTATAAAACAAATTCTCATACCCGAATCTCTTCAGCTTTTCATGTTCTTGTGATATTAGATGTGTTTCTTGAAAGAAGATAACCTGCGCCTCTTCTTTCTTAAGTTTCGTCATCACCTTACTCCTTTTGATCGGACTATTCATACCATTAACATTCAATGACATTATTTTGATACCCTTTAACCTGTTCCACCTGTGGAATATTTTCGCCTAAAATATATACCTAGGTAAATGGAATATTGCTCCACTTCTACAAGGTCCATTTGCATATTCTTGGCATCTAGGGACATCTATGGACCTCAGGGAATGTATTCACAGTGTCAGAAATATTATGTCTATTACTAGGCTTGCTTAAATTGTGATGGAAACAAAGGAGAATATGAATTATGATTTTTCTTTGCATCTTTGACAGTGAATAACACCATGATATTAATGACCAAACTTAAAAAACTGCCACTGATCTCGTTCAGTACCCTCTTGAGATCATGTGTTAAAAAAAATCTAAGGAAATTAATAAAGGGAAGATAATTAAACCAAAGGTTCTGTAGATACACTACTGAATTCTCCCATCCGGACCAATGCAATTTGAAATATTATTATAGAATATAGAATATGATGCTTATAAATTACCTTATTATAGCCAATTCGCACATTTATATATATACATATATTATCTTTCAAATGCCAGAGTTCAATTTGGATTTAGTATCACCAGGCATGCATAAGAACAGATAATGAAATCTACTGTAATCTACTGTACTTTAAAATGTTCCCCACAGTGCAACCGTTTTGAAACTAATTTCAGATCTAATTGTTCCTACATGTTAACAATAGGGAAGAGAAACTAACTCTGTTTAAAAATGTGTCAAAAACGTTACCTTTTGTGGCTTATTATCCCGAATAATAACAGTTATTGAAATAATTCATACAGAGCTCTGAACCTTGAACCCCATATAATCTTCCAGGAAGTGTAGTTTGGAAGAATTCCAACGCTGATCGACAGCTATGCACCCCCTCTACAAAATGGCAGCAAAATAATCTTATATGCAACACTCTGAAAAATATTGATTTATGACCAGATGCCATTTTGGTACCGGTCCCGTCGGGTGGAACAGGTTAACTTGTGTCATATTTATTTTCCAAATGTTCTCCCGTTCTACCCATGTCACATAAAATACTATTTGTGGTTGTAGTCACTGCTATCCCTGTCTGATTTACATACATATAACCATAATAAACATTAACATCAACATTAACATTTGGTACTTCCATGGTAGTAGAGGATCTCAGTCGTATCCCTCTTTCCCCCGCTGGCGGGTGGGGAGTAGTGGCTCTCCTAGTGAGAGGGCTCCCCCTAGTGGCTAAAAGATGCCCACTATGCATGTCCAACTTGTTCTGTGTGCGACCTCCGAGCTCCCGGTCAAAAGCTCTGCATTAGTCACTTTCATGTTCCCGTCTATTTGTATTATGTGTCACGTGTAATCCTGTGGTTCTTTCATGTCTGTCCCAATATATCTCTTGAATCTCCATGTCCTTTTTTATAACTTTTGGTATAATTATCTCGTATGTACTTTACCATCTTCTCATTGCATAAGTCATTTTCATGTTTACATTTACTTGTATTGTGTGTGTCACATGTATACCAGTTTAATGTGTATTGTACTTATCCTTCCCTGGATCACCGTGTCCCCTCTCATCCTCTTCTCTGCTCCCCTTCTCCGTGTCTTTTCGTCGTTCTTCTCAGTTGATCCGCTTTGAATCGGTTCAGATCTCCTTCACCTTCCCATCCTCCTCTCCTTGTCCTCATCCCTCGACCCTGGTCCATCTGCACGCCTTCTCCAACCTCTGCATCAGCGTCGGTCTCTCTCCTTCTCCTCCCGGCACCCTCCATCCTCTCCGGTTCATGTTCCTCGTCGCTTCCCGCACGTCGTTGTACACCTTGATGCCTTCACGTCGTTGTACACCTTGATGCCTTCAAGGCTAACCATTCTTAACCTCTGATCCCTTTTCATATTAAAGGCGACATGCATTGCTATTCCTAGCACTATTTGGGCAACTTTACACAATTCCTGTGAGTCTATTGAACACATCTGTAAGCTTTTATTAAAAAGAAATGCATTGTTTTATATATATATATTTTTTATTATTTTTTTTTATCTTCTCTTTCTCCGATTTTTTTCTCTGTTTTCTCCCCGTCCCAATTTAGTCGTTGTGCCAATTCCCCCCCCCCTCCCCTACCTGGTTGTTGAGCGCATGTTCTCCTACTGGTCGGTACAAGGGAACCCTGAAATCCACCGCATGCTTCCTCCGACACACGCGGCGACAGCCAGTGGCTCTCTTCTCACCTGGCAGCGAGGACTCTCATTGGTGAAGTGTAACGCGTGGGAGATCACGCTGCCTTCATCAAGTCCTGCCTCCGCTGAGCAAGCGCCCAGACCTGACCTGTAGGCGTCACTGTCCACAACGCCAGATTCTCTCTTGCATTGGTGATGAGCACAATCTCCGCTACGCCACCTGACCGTCCCTTTGTTTTATATTTCTAATCAAGTACTCAAAAGCCACATTTTTCAGCCTCAGGATTTCAGGCTGTGTTGGCCTGGCTCCGCCCATAAGCACTTTGAGTGACAGTCATCCACACAGTCTGCGACTGGCACAGAGAGAGAGAGAGAGAGACTGAGGGGGATACTAATTAATTTCGCCGCAGGGGGGCATAATCCCACAGAACAATGCATTGGTAATTTGTTTCAAATGACAATATATACCCCTGTGATTATTATTGTACGGATCGGAATACGGGCGTGCGCATGGGAGCATGCACAAATATATTAGTTACAATTACATTGATATGCTGGTGCTCGACTGCGAGGGAGAGAGAGGGAGAGAGAGGGACACACGGAGGCACGGAGCACTGTGTAAACGCTGTGTGTGTGTGAGAGAAGACGGGTCCCTCTCTCTCTCTCCCTCTCTATTTCTCCCTCTCTCTCGCTCGTCCGCTCCCTGCTAGCAGTCAAAACACGTTTGAGGAAGTGTCGGGTTACACTATGCGCTCTCTGCCTCGCTCTGTTTGAGGAAGTGAAGATATTTCCACCCGCTCTGCTGTCGCTGTCAACCATAGAGGGGCCGTTAGTTATGCAAATCAGTGCTATATTCACGTCAGCAAAACTGTCAAATCAGAACAGCTTAGTTGAGTGAGGGAAGATCTTGTGAACTCGAGACTAGACTGATGAGTCAATATGGTAATTAGAGACACAGACCCATTGATACTAACCCCTATTACTATAAAACCATGCTAAACACAGAAAAAAGCCATTTATAATGCATGTCCCCTTTAATGTAAATAGATTTACATGAGGAATAATTAGCATTCTAATACATTATCTTTGACCCGGATGTGTAGGTGTTTCAGCACGGCTGTGATCAATGCCGTTGACATACCATTCTGTTTCGTCTTTCCTCAGGGTTCAATACGGCGACCAATGTTGTCGTCCTCGCAGGAACGAACAGACCCGACATCCTGGACCCAGCACTCATGAGGCCTGGGCGCTTCGATAGGCAGATTTACATCGGTAAAGACCAGGGCCCTCATTTATCAACAATGCGTAGAAAGTGTTCTATTTTCGTTTTTAAGCACAGAATTTAGAATGTGTGT
This sequence comes from Notolepis coatsorum, assembly GCF_963971535.1. NCBI lineage: Eukaryota > Metazoa > Chordata > Actinopteri > Aulopiformes > Paralepididae > Notolepis > Notolepis coatsorum. The sequence goes on along the minus strand of NC_140168.1, from coordinate 124,674,998 downwards.
ACGCACAGATAAATCGGGATTTATCACACGTGCGTACACAGGTTCTACGCACACTCTGTGTTGATAAATACCATTAGTTCTACGCTCCGCGCTCGTGCACGATTTTAAGTATTTGCATATAGAACCGCCTGTAATTAACCATATACGGTAATGGAACACCCCCATGAAATGTGGAAAAATGGACTAAGCCGAGCGAAGCGTGTTATGGGAGAAATACGCGACAGGCTGACAGAGACATGTACACGTACGGTGATGTCAGATATGATATCTATTAACCATTGCTGCCTGGGCAGCGCAAACACTAATAAAGACCGTGCTGGAATATGACTGCCTTTTCCCGTTTCGTTCGATTAATACCCAGGGATTAAAGTTCTCCTCAATTTTATTCCAAATCGCGATGGATTTTCCGTAAATTTTCTACCTGCATATGATTTGTAGAGGCATACAATCTATTTTGATGTCGGTATTAGGTAGCCTATATTACAATAATACGAGAGCATATACAAGAACAATTAATCTCACTGCCGTGTATGATGTAGCCTACGCCATGTATAGCCTGCCTATATGTGATCAATACAAACTTGAACTTGAATTCCATCATCATATTTATATGTTGTGTCTGTCCACTATGTTTGTTACTTTGTTATTACCCCCCCTATCTATGTAAAGCGACCTTGGGTCTCTTGAAAGGCGCTATATAAAATGAAGCTATTATTATTATGATCATTATTATCACGTCTGTGCGGGAGCTCACAAATAGACTGTTAGTCTCAGTGAAGTTTCAACAGAGGTAATCTACTCTAACCAACAAATTGAAGTAGAAAGCCTTTCGTTGTGACAATCTTATTTGGAAACATGACACACAAAATAAAAAATAATAGTATTTAGCTTTTGATTTGAAACAATATTTAATCGCGTTTGGAGGTGGGTTTGGAGGGCCCAGCTCAGTCATTCTCTTCATAATAGGCACCTATCTCACGGTAGGTGTCACCTTTATTAATGTTACGATTATTAAAATCTCTGTCTGGTTTCCTCAGGCCACCCCGACATCAAGGGCAGGGCATCCATCTTCAAGGTGCACCTCAGGCCCCTGAAGCTGGAAGTAGAAATGGACAAAGTGGCTCTCGCCAGGAAAATGGCTGCCCTCACACCTGGGTTCTCCGGTAGGCACAACCAGAAATGACACTTGTTGAAGGAACACAGCAACTTTTTTCGGAAATTAGCTCACCGTCTTCTCCAGAGAGAGACAAGAAGATAGATATCATGTTCTTACCGTCTTCTCCAGAGAGAGACAAGAAGTGACAATTAAAGGAAGCGGACAGTGCCGGTTAGCTAGGCATTGTCCAACCAACACCTCTCCCGAAGGCTAACCGGCACTGTCCGCTTCCATTCATTGTGCTAAGCTAGGCTAACGTGCAGCCAGATAGTTTTCTACTGAACGCACAGAGAGGAAACTGGTATCTATCTTCTTGTCTCTTTCTAGAGAAGACTGTGAGCGAATTTCCCAAAATGTTGGCGTGTTGTTCAGTTAACATTAGTCATTCATGTCCCAATTAGGGCTGGGCGATATGGCCTAAATATGATATCACGATATTTTCTGACCTTTCGGCGATACACGATACACATCACGATGTTTTTCTTTTTTACCCCAAACAATTCATTATGAGGCTTACCAAGACAGTATTTGATTTTGCAAGCTAACATTAAAGACAAAATAAAATACCCATGCATTTAGCATTTTTATATTATATATTAGATTTAGATTATTAGATTATATATTGCATATATTTAGCAATGAGATATTATATGATTTAGATATGAAATATGATGAATTGAAAATGGGGGACCCTGATGTAAACAAGACTAAAGTCTTTCTCTGGTCTGCATCCCCTTAACAATTGTATGTATTGAGCTGTACTGTACCCATTCTGCAATATGTTAATAAAGTTTTAAATCAATCAATCAATCAATCAATCAATCAATCAATCAATCAATAGCATTTTAATGAAACTACTGTATATATGTATGTCTCTAAATGTTTTGATGAATTGAAAATGGAGGACCCTTATGTAAAAAAGTCGAAAGTCTTTTTCTGGTCTTCATCCTCCTGTACTGTATTGTACCCATTCTGCAACCCTTTAACAAAGTCTTCACTCATTCATTCTGACGGAAACATATAATTTTGATTGACAGTCGAGTCTGCCAATTACGTCACAGCGCTTGCACCCGCCCTGCTGTTCTTAGCACCAATCGGCAAGCTCCTAGCTTTTTACTTCCTGAATGTCCTGTGGCTGAACAACGTCAACAAGGCTACTAACGTTAGCTCCCCGCGGCCGTCGAGTAGGAGACCAGTGCTAAACAGGATGACTAAATGAGGCATAATGATTTTACTACAACGAATGTTATAATAAAAGCCTTTCCATACATCTGTCTGATTGAAAACTTTATTAACAGACCGCGGAATGGGCATATCTCAGCACGGGCTGAGATATGAACGAGTAACGTGTGGACAGATTGACGCGACACAATCCTCTTGGGCAAAACATCACGATATCCACGATACGTTGAAAAAGTGTATCGTTAATGAACTGTACCCGATATTTATATAATATCGTCATATCGCCCAGCCCTAGTCCCAATGTATTTAGGCTTACACAAAACCACCTCTTTATTTAGATATTGACTTTAGGGCAAAACCACCTCTTTATTTAGATATTGACTTTAGGGCAAAACCACCGCTGTATTTAGATATTGACTTTAGGGCAAAACCACCTCTTTATTTAGATATTGACTTTAGGGCAAAACCACCTCTTTATTTAGATATTGACAGGGCAAAACCACCTCTTTATTTAGATATTGACTTCAGGGCAAAACCACCTCTTTATTTAGATATTGACTTTATGGCAAAACAAGCTCTTTATTTAGATATTGACCTTAGGGCAAAACCACCTCTTTATTTAGATATTGACTTTAGGGCAAAACCACCTCTTTATTTAGATATCGACTTTAGGGCAAAACCACCTCTTTATTTAGATATTGACTTTAGGGCAAAACCACCTCTTTATTTAGATATTGACTTTAGGGCAAAACAACCTCTTTATTTAGATGTTGACTTTAGGGCAAAACCACCTCTTTATTTAGATATTGACTTTAGGGCAAAACCACCTTTTTATTTAGATATTGACTTTAGGGCAAAACCACCTTTTTATTTAGATATTGACAGGGCAAATCCACCTATTTACCGGTATTTAGATATTTACAGGGCAAAACAACCTCTTTATTTAGATATTGACTTTAGGGCAAAACCACCTCTTTATTTAGATATTGACTTTAGGGCAAAACCACCTTTATTTAGATATTGACTTTAGGGCAAAACCACCTCTTTATTGTGGAGAGCCACCACTGGAATGAGTTCTTCAGACTTATGAGAGCCACCACTGGAATGAGTTCTTCAGACTTATGAGAGCCACCACTGGAATGAGTTCTTCAGACTTATGAGAGCCACCACTGGAATGAGTTCTTCAGACTTATGAGAGCCACCACTGGAATGAGTTCTTCAGACTTATGAGAGCCACCACTGGAATGAGTTCTTCAGACTTATGAGAGCCACCACTGGAATTAGTTCTTCAGACTTATGAGAGCCACCACTGGAATGAGTTCTTCAGACTTATTAGAGCCACCACTGGAATGAGTTCTTCAGACTTATGAGAGCCACCACTGGAATGAGTTCTTCACACAGGGATAGACTCACTATAGAGTTATGAGTTATGAGAGCCACAAATAATTGATAATAGACAAGTATGTGTTCTTTATGCTTTCAGGTTTTATGCTTTTACATTGAAGGCAAAACTTAATTTTTTCTCTTATTATTATTTAAAATGTTTTAAATAGCAATTGAAATCTTTCTCCCCACTGAACCGTACCAAAGCGAAAGCCGTCGGCCCAAAACCGTGACATCATCGACCTTTATTTATACTCGAAAAGACGATTGAGGTCACCCTCATTTTCAATGTCGTCAAGACTTTACAGACATTTCAATGCACACATTTCTACAATATAACAATAATAAATATTAATAACTATCTATATAGTATAAAATGAACATAGGCATAAAAGCAGCACACAGATTGACAGAATAAAAAAAAACAATAAATTGCAGACATAAGAATAGGTATAAAAGACAATAAAAGTAGTGCGATGTAAACGTGCAAACTTAATAATGGCATAAAATAAGTACAAAAGGCATGTGAGCCCCCCCGGAACAGTCAGTCCCCCCAAAACACCCCACACATCAATATGAATCGTACTGTTCCACCTCTAATATATATATATATATATAGACATCTGTTTTATCAAATAAGATGACGTTTTTAGTCCGCTCACCTCATATTTATTGCAGCAAAATGGGATTGTCAAGCAAAAGAAATGCCTCTAATCCCTCGTGATGTATATTTTGTCACTCGGAAGTCGATGGGACTGTTTTGTTTTCCAGATTTGATTATTTTCTTTTCAACACTAGGTGCAGACATCGCAAACGTCTGCAACGAAGCGGCCTTGATCGCCGCCCGCCACCTTTCTGACGCCATCAACGAGAAGCACTTTGAACAGGCCATCGAGCGCGTTATTGGAGGTGAGAGTCAACCGTTTGCACCACACACACCATCACCCCCTCCCCCCTAGTCCGAAACCTTGGTGTCCTCCTTGACCCCACCCTCTCATTTGACCCCCACGTCCGCTCCATCGTAAAAATATCATACTTTCACCTCCGCAACATTGCAAAAATCCGTCACTGCCTCTCCCCCCCTGCTGCTGAATCCCTCATACACGCCTTCATCTCCTCCCGCCTGGACTATTGCAACTCCCTCCTCACTGGCATCACCTCCCGCTCCCTCCATAAACTGCAAATGGTCCAAAACTCAGCCGCCCGCCTCCTCACTAACACCCGGTCCCGTGAACACATCACTCCTGTCCTCCACTCTCTCCACTGGCTCCCGATCAAACACAGCATAAACTTTAAAACACTACTCCTCACCTTCAAAGCCCTCCTTCTTCCCTACCGCCCCACCCGTTCCCTCCGGTCCTCCTCCACTGCCTCCCTCACTGAGCCGACATCCAAACTCAAAAACTTTGGTGATTGGGCCTTCTCTCGCACTGCACCCCGACTCTGGAACTCCCTCCCTCAGTCCATCAGAGACTCCCCTACACTCTCCACCTTCAAAGCTCGCCTCAAAACCCACCTGTTCTCCCTTGCCTTCCCGACTTCTCACTTTGCTCCCGACTATTGTCAGCGACTTCGGGTTATTGAGAAGCGCTATATAAATTAAATGAATTATTATTATTATTATAACATACTGTTACGACCCCTGTGAGTCTAAGGGTAAAGGGCTGTAACATAACAGTTGGTTGACAGAAAAGATGGACCACGTTTGTAAACAACAATGATATTTATTGAAAGATGCAAAGGAAGCACATGTAGCTCAGGGGTGAGCCCAGGCCAAAACAACAAACAAACACCACTATACTCCAAATAAACACAATCTAATCTATGGTAAAAGAGATTACATTACCTAAACTACTCTTACCTAACCAAAACAGGAGAAAACAATGTCCAAAGGAAATGGCAGCTCACCCCATCTGTGCTTCCTGAGAAAGAGAGAAAAACACATTAATTATACAGAAACAAAGACAGAATATATACAAAACAAACTATAACTTAACAATGCTCTCTCTGCGGCCATACAATCACAAAGGCACTTTCACTATTACAAAGGCCTATAAACAAAAAGGGATATTATCAAAGTACAATGCCACAAAATAACACTAGGCCTAGCCTCATGCCAGAGAGAGAGAAAGACTGAAGGGAGAAAGTCATGTTTTAACAGGTGTGGGGTGATCCATGATTGGGGGGTGTGGATTGAGTGTTAGAGTCTGGAAAGCCAACCACCAATCACTGCTGTGTTGCAATAATGGAAGGATTGGCCTGGCAGGGACCAATGGGGAAGGGAACAATGGCTGGAGGGAGGAAACAAAATGGAGAACACACACACATGGAGACACACACTGGGGAATATATACATTGGGATGTAACACCCCCATACATAAGACAAAAAACATGCCTACATAAACTACCAACTAAACATGTTTTTTTTTCTTTTTTAACAACGAGATAACATCCCCGAGATAACATGCACTCCAAAACAAAGAGCTATGAAAAAACTAGCAGCAACATAAAACGAGTCCACAGCAACATAGACCGAGTAGACAGAAAAAATAGATCAAGTCGACAGCAATATACAGTAGAACGAGTCGACAGCAACAGAGATTTCAACTACGAGACAGAGCATCCGCCAACACATTATCAGACCCCTTCTTATGCTTTATGCTGAGGTTATAATTTTGCACTATGAGCGCCCAACGCATGAGGCGCTGATTGTGGTTGTACATCCGCGACAGAAAAACCAATGGGTTGTGGTCGGTGTACACTGGTAATACGCTCGAACCGACATACACCTCAAAATGTTGCAACGCATACAACATAGCCAAAGTCTCCTTTTCAATAGTGGAATAGTTTAGTTGATGTTTGTTAAATTTCCGGGAGAAATAACAAACCGGGTGACTGACACCATCGTGATCTTCCTGTAATAACACCCCTCCAGCTCCCACCCCGCTGGCATCCACCTCCAGCTGGAACGGCAGGGAGAAATCTGGAGCAGAGAGAACAGGGGAACTGCATAAGAGAGCTTTAACACTATCAAATGCATTTTGACAATCAGCTGTCCACATGAATGGTTTGGACGGGCTACACAGGCTAGTGAGAGAAGTGACGACAGAAGAAAAGTTCCGGCAAAAACCACGGTAATACCCAGCCATCCCAAGGAATCTACGCAATTCCCGCCTAGTAGTAGGCACTGGAAAAGTTGTGATTGCAGATATTTTTGCATCCACCGGACGCACTTGGCCTTGTCCTACCTGCTTACCAAGATAGGTAACCGTAGCCTTGCCGAACTCACACTTGGCAAGGTTAAGGGTCAGGGAGGCTCCAGCTAAGCGGTCAAAGACAGTTTGCAAGGTTGTCATGTGGTCACGCCAGTTGGTCGAATAGACAACCAGGTCATCGAGATAGGCATTACAATTTGGAACACCAGCCAGGACTAGGGTCACCAGTCGCTGGAAAGTGGCCGGGGCATTACGCATTCCAAAAGGCATTACAGTATATTGCAAAAAATTGTCAGGAGTAACAAACGCCGAGATTTCCGAGGCACGGGGGGTCAAAGGGACCTGCCAGTAACCCTTTAACAAATCTAGTTTGCTAACATAGGTGGCAGATCCAAGGTTGTCAATACAATCTTCCATGCGGGGCAGTGGGAAGGAATCAGGCACGGTGACAGCATTTACCTTTCGGAAATCAGTACAAAATCTAGGAGTTCCATCCGATTTGGGAGCTAACAAGCAAGGTGAACTCCAGGGACTGCAACTTGGCTTGGCTAAACCATGTTTTAACAAATAGTCAACCTCCTGTTGCATCATGGCCCTCTTGGTGATGTTAACACGGTATGCATGTTGCTTGATAGGCACAGCATTGTTAACTTTAATATCATGGGCCAATACAGAAGTACAGGAGGGAACATCACCAAACAGAGCCATGTAGGCCTGAATCAAATTTGTGATGTCCTCTCGCTGCTCCTCAGGTAAGTGTGCTAAGTGAGTGGGCAGGTTCAATAACATTTCAGTGTTGGACAATCTAGCACCCTGATGGGCTGCATTGTGCAACTCCAAGCCATCTACGTCCTCACCACTAACGTCAGGAGAGTCCGGAACTATTGGAGTTGAGGCAACAGCAGAGACGGCCAGTCCGGCTGTCTGGTCTGAGGTCTTCACCTGCACACTATCTCTGGAAAAATATGGTTTAAGCATATTGATGTGGCAAACACGAGAGTGACGTTTACGATCAGGGGTGCGAACCACATAGTCTGTATCACTTATCTTCTTGTCTATTGCATACGGTCCGGAAAAACGAGCGGAAAGAGCAGAACCAAGGATAGGTAACAGGACTAGAACCTTATCACCTGGCTGGAAAGATCGAGAAACAGCTTTCTCGTCATAGTGCCGTTTCATAGTTCTCTGGGAAGAAGAGAGCGCTTCTTTTGCGAGAGAGCACGCCTGATGCAGTCGCTCTCGAAACTGGCTAACAAAATCTAGCACATTAGTGGGTGTGCTGGCACCCTTTGACATGAACCGTTCTTTAAGAACTTTCAGAGGCCCTCTAACAGTGTGCCCAAAAACGAGCTCAGCAGGACTGAAACCAAGAGACTCCTGTATGGTCTCTCGCGCAGCAAATAGAACAAGGGGGACACCCTCATCCCAATCTTTCTCTGTGTCTAAGCAATATTTACGCAGCATGGACTTTAAGGTCTGATGCCAACGTTCTAGAGCCCCCTGAGTTTCAGGGTGGTAGGCACTGGACACTATATGTCGGATACCCAGGGACTGTAACACTTGCTCAAATAACCTAGACAGGAAGTTGGTGCCTTGGTCCGTTTGTACTACCTTAGGCAGTCCAAACGTGGAGAAGAACTTCGTCAAAGCCTTAATTATTACAGGCGCTGTAATTCTGCGAAGAGGGATAGCCTCAGGGAAACGGGTGGCGGTACACATTATTGTCAACAAAAACTGATTGCCGGCTTTGGTCCTTGGCAACGGACCAACACAGTCAACTATGACATGTTCAAATGGTTCACCGACCGCTGGTATAGGACAGAGGGGAGCAGGTGGAATTACCTGGTTTGGCTTTCCGGTGATCTGACAAGTACTACAGGTACGACAGTACTGTGCTACATCGGACTTCAAACCGGGCCAAAAGAAATGTTGAAGTATTCTGTTGTACGTTTTAGTGACTCCCAAGTGTCCAGACCAAGGGTGGTCATGGGCCAAGAACAGTACATGCTGACGATAAACTGCAGGGACAACAATCTGATAAACAGTGCTCCAGTCTGGTACCTGATCTGGTAGCCCTATCTCCGATTGTGCATGCTCTGCCAGTCTAGTACCATGGGACCTCCATGTACGCATCAAAACTCCTTCATCCACAAAATAAGAATGCAACTCTCTCCTCTGTTCCGTTTCAAGAGAAGAGAAACATTTTGCAAGAGAAGGGTCAGCCTTCTGGGCAGTAATTAGAATTCCACGAGTAACGGGTAACTTCAATGCGTCGGAACTAGTTACAGTTGTCTGTGGGGGTACCTTACTATGAGTCGGTGGTTTGTCAGCGGTATCAGAAGTTGGAGCCAGCAACTCCTCCCTGACAAAGGCTGAAGCAAAAACAGAGTCAGACAAATTAATTTCATCACCTCTCTTTTTCAATTGAGCCCGAGTGACAACACTTGCAGAAAAAACTTCAGGGAAGTTCTGTGACAAGTCATCAGGCAGAGAATCTGTGTCTGGGTGATCCAACACTTCCAGCACAGCGTTCACCTGTCCTCCAGCTAAATCATTTCCCATGATAAAGGAAATGCCTTTAACTGGCAAGGAAGGTCTCACCCCTATTTTAAAGAAACCAGTGACCAAATCAGATTGTACATGAATACAGTGTAACGGGGCTGGCACGAAACCCATCTCAATACCTTGAACCAGGACACTAGAACCACAGGAAGATTTCTCAGACAGAGGTAGTACATCAGAGAGGATAAAGGATTGTGAGGCTCCAGTATCTCGTAAGATCTGAACTGTACACTGATCTTTTGGATCCCCTGTCAAGGAAACTAAACCCTTGGAAGTAAATGGCCTGAAACAAGGATCGAGAACATCCTGATCATTGTGCATCTGTTGATCGGAATCAGGTGCCATTTTAATCAGACCAACCCCTTTGGGTTGCCTAAAGTTCTGAGAGGACGGTTGCTGCTTACGTTTCAATGTTAAACAGTCAGAAATAACATGACCAGATTTATGACAGTAGTAACATGTCCGCTCCTCTTTTGAGCGTGGAGGTGACATTTTTGGTCGGGGGTGTGTGAATTCTGAATGGTTGGGGACAGAAGGTCTCTGAGAGAAATCATGGGGGAGAAACGAGTCACGCCTATCTACAAACACAGTTTTATGGGTTAGCGCAAACTCATCAGCTAATACAGCAGCTTGCTGCAGAGTGGACACTTTCTGCTCACTCAGGTAAATTACAATACGCTCTGGCAAACGATTCTTAAACTCTTCTAATAGAATGAGTTCTCTGAGAGAGTTAAGATCTGAGGCCTTGCTTGCTGCACACCATTTATCAAAGAGAGTTCCCTTCTCTCTAGCAAACTCTACAAAGGTCTGGTTGACAGCTCTCTTGTGACTGCGAAACCTCTGCCTATAAGCTTCGGGCACAAGCTCATATGCACGAAGGATGGCAGCCTTCACAGTATCATACAATAGACTATCTTCTAGGGAAAGTGTTGAACAAACCTCTTGGGCTTTACCAGTCAATTTGCATTGAAGCAACAAAGGCCAGACCTCTCTTGGCCAGCGCAATGAAGCAGCAATACGCTCAAACACATTAAAATAAGTATCAACTTCTGTCTCTCGGAACGGAGGCACCAAAGCAATGTGTTTACTTATATCAAAAGTGTGTGATGAATAAGCTGTGGAGGAGGACATACCCGGGCCTTGTGGAGGAGTCGGTGTAGCAGAGTTGGATCCACTCCTTAGGACTTCCAGCTCCAACCTCCGCAGTCTGAGCTCTTTTTCCACTTCATGCTCAAGCTCCAACCTACGAATGTTAACAGCCCTTTCATTTTCTGCCTCAAGCTCCATTCTACGAAGCCGATACTCCGCCTCACGTGCTTGTGCCTTCTCCTGAGCCTCCATCTGGAGACGTGCTATTCTAACCTTGACCTGGGCCCCTTCTCGAGACCCAGTTGACACAGGAGAGGTCAAGTGAAAATGTGGCAATGTGACGTTCACACCTGCCTTTTCAGCACCCTGGGCTTGCTCCTCAGAAGGCGGTGCTTCTGTAGGTTCACCAGGAGGACTTGCATGTTCATCAGAGACCGCAGGTAAAACAAGCGTCCCCTGCTCCAACAGCTTATCTACCACAAGACACCTGATATCCTGCTTAAGATGCTTTTGTTGAACCGAGAGTTGAAAATGTGTGGCAATCTCCACTAAGTCTGCTTTGCGGCAGCTATCTAGCGCTTCCCAAGTAGGATTGCTCAAGAATTTCCCCAGATCAAAAGTACTAACTGCCATTATTTTTTTCTTACACAAATGCCATTTTTACACAAATTAATTAATAACTATACAAGTGTAAACAAACACAGTTCACCAAATCCATCAACCAACAATTGAACACGGGTTACAAAATCCAGGCAGAGCCCCCATTTATGTTACGACCCCTGTGAGTCTAAGGGTAAAGGGCTGTAACATAACAGTTGGTTGACAGAAAAGATGGACCACGTTTGTAAACAACAATGATATTTATTGAAAGATGCAAAGGAAGCACATGTAGCTCAGGGGTGAGCCCAGGCCAAAACAACAAACAAACACCACTATACTCCAAATAAACACAATCTAATCTATGGTAAAAGAGATTACATTACCTAAACTACTCTTACCTAACCAAAACAGGAGAAAACAATGTCCAAAGGAAATGGCAGCTCACCCCATCTGTGCTTCCTGAGAAAGAGAGAAAAACACATTAATTATACAGAAACAAAGACAGAATATATACAAAACAAACTATAACTTAACAATGCTCTCTCTGCGGCCATACAATCACAAAGGCACTTTCACTATTACAAAGGCCTATAAACAAAAAGGGATATTATCAAAGTACAATGCCACAAAATAACACTAGGCCTAGCCTCATGCCAGAGAGAGAGAAAGACTGAAGGGAGAAAGCCATGTTTTAACAGGTGTGGGGTGATCCATGATTGGGGGGTGTGGATTGAGTGTTAGAGTCTGGAAAGCCAACCACCAATCACTGCTGTGTTGCAATAATGGAAGGATTGGCCTGGCAGGGACCAATGGGGAAGGGAACAATGGCTGGAGGGAGGAAACAAAATGGAGAACACACACACATGGAGACACACACTGGGGAATATATACATTGGGATGTAACACATACGGTTATCCTATAACCATAGTTATATGAGTATAGCGAGCGCTCTGCTCGTAGTAGAACATATCCCATATCAGTCTAATACTAAATACATTTCTTCACATGTACACACCCATCCGCCTGGCCACACCCCCATCCGCTCCTCTACATAAGCGGGGATGTGGCCATACTAACAGCTCCTTCCCAAGTCTTTCACCACCGAAGGCGAAGACCACGGGGTCCTCAGTGAGTCCGAGCAGAGCGCTCGCTATACTCATATAACTATGGTTATAGGATAACCGTATGTTATATATCGTAATAGCTTACGCTCTGCTCGTAGTGGAACACAGGAGCTGAGCAGAGCGGAAGCTCGACAAATGTACCTGCTGAGGCCCCCCACAACCATCAGAACCGGGGAGGACCCGAGCCCCCGGACCCCCCTAGTGGAGGACGGGAGGGAATCTGATCCGACTGTGCGAAGAGGGTTTAGCAACTCAAACGCACAGGGTGAGCAGATCGTGGGACTTACCTTCCCACAGAAGAACCCACAACTACACAGGCGCGCAACCCACATGCCACTAGGGAACGAACGGGAAGAAGAAGAAAAAAACGTTACAATCCCTAATATCACGGGGTCAAGGTCAAGAACCCAACCCTGTGGCAAGGTCGTAGCAGCTGAGCGTGAAGGAGGACCCAGCCCCAGGAAGGGTCAGGACCCCCCGGAAAAGGGGGCCTGGTGAGGCCAACGACGCCGCAGCATCGAGACCCCACCAGGGTGTCACTAGTGACACCATCCCCCACATCGCCAGCGTATCGGACAGGGCCCATCCAAGAGCAGGCCCTTCCCCCCTACATCACGCTGCCCTGAAGCACTCAAAGAGGCTACACCCCCACAGCGGGACCAGGCAGCGCACCAGGGAGACAACCCCCAAAGAGGTTGATCCCTCTATCCAGGCAACAGGTCAAAAGGACTCGACCTGTGCCTGGAGCACTGCGGACTAGACAGGCGCCTAAGGGGTCTGCTGAAAACAGCACCCCGGCGGAATGGGCGTTCGGTATGCTGTGCACCATGTCACAGCCTCCACAAAAAAACCCTGACCCTCTAGAGAGGCCGAGGCAGAGAAGGCTGACACGATTGGCAGATGTCATGAAAGGTGCGGGGGCACACTCGCAGGCAGACGGGGTCAAGCCTGGCCTAACCCGAGAGTCGACTCTGCTACCAACACACCTGGAAACCAACCACCACCCTATGTTTAGTTTAACAGGAGGCGGTTGTTCCTATAACACAACTGCGGGTATACACCGGCTATACAGCAGTACAAGTGTTTCAGTTCTCAAGAAGGGGTTAACTCAGGCCAACATGTCGACGAGAACGAGTCTGGACCTGGGCCCGGCGGACCGGGACGTACACAGGGATGCCAGAAGGGTACAACAACCACCTCGACAGCTCCCTCTCAGCCCCGCCAAGCAGGAGAAAAGAGGGGCGAAAAAAGAATGGAGAAGGACCAGGCTCCTTTAGCACAGCGCAGGGTACAACACAATATGGACCAAGCAACAGTGAAGGATAATATGCAGTGACATAACCACGAACACCTCCATAACATCAACCCCTGCAACGCCCGGGCCAACCCGGCATTTTCCCCCCGAAAAAGCACAAGTCCTTCAGGGTACCAGAACAGCATATCTGCGCCCCGGTGGACAACGGGTTAACCCTTAGGAGTCTAACCTCAAGAGCTCCTCCTCCTGAGAATTTCCCCCTTTTTTTTGTTACATAATATCAAATTACAGATTCATACCTTCAAAGTAAGCCATCAATTGTAAAATTTGAGCCGATAGTTTTCAATCAATGTCCTATCAAACATTCTGGTACAGTCATTACCAATTTGCAGCAGGAGCCTCTGAAGAGAATTCAGTGAATTCAGCTAATGATAAGGGAACTACACTCCTTCCCAAAATGCAATGTGATGTCAATGTCACTAGACCAATTCACACCATGAAACAAAGGCCCAGCAGGGAACAATTACAGCTGAATGGGGGTATAGTGTGACTGATCAATACAGGCAGGCCTACAGCAACACACACTTTGATTTGATGCCATGCATACACACACACTAGATAGACAGAGGTTTAGATATTTAGATAGATATATAATAGTATAGTAATATAATAGAAAGAGAGAGAGAAAGAGAAAGAAAGAAAGAAAGAAAGAAAGAAAGAAAGAAAGAAAGAAAGAAAGAAAGAAAGAAAGAAAGAAACAGAGAGAGAGACATTTATAATAATAATAATTATTATTATTATTATTAAATAGAATAATTTTCTTTTTTTGTATTTTCTTTTTTTATTCTTTTTTAAACAAACATATAAACAAACATGACAACACACGATAAGATATACAAGCATTAATTGTCAGGGCACATCCAATGAGATCACCTTTTGGTTAGTTGTTTTATATAAGATATACCCATAATACCTGTTATCTAAAAAAAAAAAACCTACACACATATGCTCAGCTCGAACCCCCCCCTCCCGGACCCCACCTTGAGAAGTACCTCCACTATCCCTCGCACCTAACCAGACACTACCATTATAAGCTAGCTTTTATTCTCTCCACCACTTCTAACCACATTGACATTTTGGATTCATTGAGACCCAGAATTCTTGCTGTAGATATTTCATGGTAAATTACATCGAGATATGTAAGAAACCAAACTTTACGGCACATTTTTTGTGATACCCGATAAAACCAATCTCTTTAGCTGTGGATTCACTGCAAACTCAAAAACATCATTCAACAGCAATACCGAGGGTGTACAGGTATATTCCAAGATACGAGTTTTGATATTTGTTGGGTCACATCTTTCCAGAATGCTTAACTGGTGAGCAGTCCCAATACATGTGCATAAATGTCCCTTCGTCCCCATTTGTACATTGGGTGCATTTGGAATCTTGTTTGAGCCCATTCGGCACAGTCTTATAGGAGTCAAGTATGTCCTGTGAATTTAGTTAAGATTGATTTGTTGATGATCCGGGTTCCTTGATGTAAGTCGGACATTTGCCCAGGCTCCTTGCCAATCAAAGTCATTTTCCAGGTCTGGTATATCCCTCCTCCAGACAGAGTCAAGTTGGAGGGTTTCATACGAGGACGTTAGTAATTGATGATAAAATTCTGAAACAAAACCTCTCGATGTCTCTCTTGAGTAGAAGAATTTGTGGTATCTGTGGTGTTCAATTGGTCTGTCTAATGGAACACCGTGAGACTTCAAACTAGCTCTAACTGTTTGTGAAAAAGCCATGTGGACTTTGGTGAGATTAAATTTTTGGCGTATTTCTTTATCACTACAAAACCCTGTTTGTTAAAACATCCCCTAATGATGTATGCCTTGCTCTTCCCATATAGGGAATCTTATAGGTCGTTTTCCAATTAAGAGAGCATTGTTATTGAATAAGGGAGTATGATTGTGCATTCCTGTGGGTTAGGATTTTTTTTTTTGTGATTCACGCCATAGTAAATAGAATAATTTTCTATAGGCTTGCCGTGGTAGTCAGTGATACTGGTGTCATTCTGTGTTCAGGCTTCCATACTTATTGAAAAAAATGCTCATATCCAAAAGTATTAGATAGATATAGGTCATACATGTAGGTATGCATTTGGTTACACACACACAGAAGTAGTCTCAGAGAGAGAGAGAGAGAGAGAGAGAGAGAGAGAGAGAGAGAGAGAGAGAGAGAGAGAGAGAGAGAGAGAGAGAGAGAGAGAGAGAGAGAGAGAGAGAGAGAGAGAGAGAGAGAGAGAGAGAGAGAGAGAGAGAGAGAGAGAGAGAGAGAGAGAGAGAGAGAGAGAGAGAGAGAGAGAGAGAGAGAGAGGCGCTCAGCAGAGTAGCACACAATCATCAAATTTGCTGACGACACAGTGGTGGTGGCCTGATCTCTGCCACACGAGAGGGGCCTACCTGGAAGAGGTCAAGGCCTGGCGGGTGGTGCCAGGAAACAGCCTCTCCCTGAACGTCAGCAAAACAAAGAGATGATTGTGGACTTCAGGAGGTCGGGGTCAAGGACTACAGCCCCCTCAGCATCGACGGGGCACCGGTTTAGAGAGTCAACAGCTTTAAGTACCTCGGAGCCTACATATCCGAGGACTTGACATGAACCACACACATTGACAGTGTTGTGAAGAAGGCACGACAATGCCTCTACTTCCTCAGGCGGCTAAGGAAGTTCCAAGTCAGTCAGAAGATCCTTAAGAACTTCTACTCATGTACATAGAGAGCATCCTGACTGGCAACATCACCTCCTGGTTTGGAATAGCACTGCACAAGACCGAAGCAGACTACAAAGAGTGACACTTCAGCCGAACGCACAATTGGAGGGGGTCCCCACCCTCCAGAACATTTACAACAAGCGGTGCAGGGCAAGGCTAAGAGAATCATTAAAGACTCCAGTCACCCAACAACTGCCTCTTTGAACTGCTGCGGTCAGGCAAGCGATACCGGAGTCTCAAGGC
>NC_140168.1:123960036-123997536 GCF_963971535.1 Notolepis coatsorum | reverse complement strand
ACCATCTATCTGTCTCACATACCATGTTCTGTTTACCATCTATCTGTCTCACATACCATGTTCTGTTTATCATCTATCTGTCTCACATACCATGTTCTGTTTATCATCTATCTGTCTCACATACCATGTTCTGTTCATCATCTATCTGTCTCTCAACATGTTCTGTTTATCATCTATCTGTCTCTCAACATGTTCTGTTTACCATCTATCTGTCTCACATACCATGTTCTGTTTATCATCTATCTGTCTCACATACCATGTTCTGTTTATCATCTATCTGTCTCACATACCATGTTCTGTTCATCATCTATTTGTTTGCCTGGTATACCCCATATAGAGGTTTTCCAACAGTATATAGAGGTTGTACTGCAGTATATAGAGGTTTTACTGCAGTATATTGCTGCTATAACAGTTTTACTACAGTATGTATAGGTTTTACTCCAGTATATAGAGGTCGTACTGCAGTATATAGAGGTTTTACTGTAGTATACTGCCTGTTATAACAGTTTTACTACAGTATATATAGGTTTTACTGCAGTATATTTCTGCTATGCCCCATATGGTGTGACTTCAGGGTTACTGGCAGCAGGCTAACATGTGGGGAAGGAGGGGTGCTGGGGGGGTTGTGTGTTACGTAAGTCTCATGTCCTATAGAGCGTCCCCCCGCTTCTCTCCTCTCCACCCCCATCCCCCTTTCATTATCTCAACCCCCCCCCCCACCCCCCACCCCCCCACTTCTCCTCCTCTCCACTGATGCTCTGGCATGTAGTTGGCATGGCCGCCCAGGGTAAGGACTGAAGATGTCAGTGTGGTACGGCGGTGCCCCCCCCCCCCCCCCCCACACACACACATAATAACACACACACACCCACAATCCTCATATACAGACATGGACATGTACACACATACAGACAGACACACATACAGACAAACACACATGCATTGTCATACTGTATATACACGTGTACACACACACATCCTAATACAGACACACACACAATGCACACTCCCTTTAGCACTGGCCAGCCAATCAGCAACTCCCCCTCCCCCTTGATAGAATCAGGAGGGGAGGGGAGAGTAGAAAGGGAGAGGGAGGGATGGGGGGTTGAGGAAAATTCCACTAGTGCGTGTGCGTGTGTGTGCGCATGTGTGATTCAAAAGGATTAAACAACCTTGGAGTGCCATGACAGGATTGAGGGCGTTCATAGCATCTGGGTTTAGGCTCTAATTCGTGTGACTTATTACTCATCACATTGTCAGTCTGTGTGTGTGTCTGTCTGTATGAGGCCAATGTTCAATCATGAATAGCTTACAAGCTGTTCATTTATGCATGTGCATGTCTATTTGTGTGTGTGCATTACTTACCCACTGTGGTACAAGTTATACAAATGTACGCAAGTGTGACAAAAAAAAAACTATATATATATATTAGCATGTTATAAATTGATATACATATGAAGCCCCTGTAGAGGGTTAGGTAAAGGACATTTTTGACCTGCGTGTTCCAGGTGATTCATGTTTTGTGACTTTTTCATGATCTTTTACCATGGGCTTTCACTGTATCTGAAAATGTACTCTAACATAAACAACACCACATAAACTCGACACAAAAAAAAACGTCTTTTGTCATTGAACACATGCTTAGCTGCAACCCTTCTGCCGTCCTGGCCACAAAGAGCATGCAGGATGTGTGTGTTGTTGTGTGGGGGATCAGTAGTCATGGCTGACGTAACCTTTTACCTCACATACTTGGGGAGGAAGATGAGTGACCTTCTTTTGTTGGATACGGTGCAGCGAAGATGGTGCCGGTCAGCAGCTTGGACCTGTGTGTATCTACCAGGGGTGTAAACTACTTGAGTAATTGTACTTCATTACAATACTTAAGTACTGTTTTGGGGGATTTGTACTTTACTCAAGTATTATTAGTAGGGATGTCCGATATTATCGGCCTACCGATATTATCGGCCGATATTGGCATACAAATGTGATATCGGAAAATATCCGTATCGGTTTTCAAAACAAAACATTTATTTAACCTTTATTTACCCAGGCACGCAAGTAAGAACAAATTATTATTTTATTTATTGTCAAAGTATGCATAATGTTGTGTTAATTACACAACAAGGGATATGTAATGTTAATTACCTGAAATTATTCAGTTCTTTGGGGGGGGGGGGGGGAACCCTGCATATATCGGTATCGGTTGATATCGGTATCGAAAATTAAGAGTTGGACAATATCGGTATATCGGTATCGGTAAAAAAGCCAATATCGAGCATCCCTATTAGGTTTGTATACTTGTACTTTTACTCAATTACATTTCAGAGAAAAAAAACATAATTTTTATTCCTTACATATAGTTGACTATATTGACTAGAACTTGCCATAAAATGCAGACCTACAAAGTACAAAGTACAAACCTCGCAGGTCCAACTATTTTAATTAGTATATTTGTTTCTCTGGCCGAACTAACCTTTAACGTTATTAACTTATTAATCCCGCGGCCGCACTTTATTTAAAAACAGCCAATCAAATCCCCATCAATGGAAAATGAACCCGCCCATACCCATGCTGATTGGTCCTTGTGCAAGACTAGAATGCGGGGATCTATCAGAAGAATAGACAGTCAGAAAAAAGGTTTGTACTTTTTAGTACTTAAGTACATTTAAAAGTAGAAACTTTTTTACTTTTAACTCAAGTGTGTTTTTAGCCAGATACTCTGACTTTTACTTGAGTACGATTTTGAGACGGTACCCATACTTTCACTTAAGTATAATTTCTGGGTACTTTTTTACACCCCTGTGAAAAGTGATGCAGAGCTAACTCTATTTTTGGTGGGCAGGTAAACTCACTCTTGCTAAGTTGCCTACTGCAGCTTTAATGGGTAAAGATAAAGCAATTTCATTCCGGTACAAAACATTTGTTTCTTTCAACTATTGCACAATGTAGCTGTTAAAGAATGTTAAAGAATTAATGAGGCTGTCACTCACTCACACCTGCTAGTTGTTTGAACGGATATATAATTAATTGCAATGGGTGGAAATGAACTGTGAAAGGCGACACACCTCTATGCCAACTATTGTTACCTGTGCTTGTTTTGTGACGTCGAAGGGTCAGCAACCATCCGTGACCTTAGTGTCAAATATCCCCAGACGTAGACATATGCTCACCAGTGATGACAAAGGGAACACCTTGAGGGGGCGTTTCTCAGACAAGACAAAGATGGTCTGCTTTCCTTTCTACATATCATGTCATCATCACCATCATGTCACCGACTTAGTGAATGTCAATGTCTAGAAGCAGCGTGGATACATTATAGACTGTATTAGTTTAGGGTTCTCGCTCTTAAAATCGAACTTCTTGGAAGGATATGTATTTTTTTAACGATAATTAAAATATATTTTAAGCAGGTTGATTTTCCGATTGTATAGTTCATCAAGAGGTCACCTCAATGTGGTATTTACCCAAGACGTCAGCTGTTTGTCCGTGGAAAGAGAATGCACTTAAAGATGCAGTAGGCAAGATAAATTGGAGAAATTAGCAAGTGAGTTTATCTTCCCAGCAGCAATACACTTCCGGGATTCTGAAATCAGGGAGGAGATAGCGGGGGGAGCAAATTAATGAATGGGGATGAGAGCCTTGATGTAAGTGGTTGCAGCTACGGCTGTGGGGGTGCTAGAGACATGATCGAATAGACTTTTATGCGCCTGAGACTCCTGAACACGGCGCAACCAATTCCAAATCTATCAGAACTAAATCGGCCGAGCTAAAGTCCCCTTTTCAGCACCTACTCCCCATACGCATGTGCAGATTGCCAACGGAGTCTGAACAGCGCGCGAATGAATGTTGAATGTTCCATCAGAGGGGGGAGCTTGTGGTGGTAGTGTAAGCGGCTACAGACCACTGCACTTAAATATAAACATTAGTCTACGTGGAGACTCAATGAGGTAATTGTAGAAGTCGCCATAAGACGCGTCTGGCAATTGAGTGGGATCATTTTTCCATTATCCTGTTAGACTGAAAGGACACTTGCCACCAAAGCAGGCACAAGCTCCCCCCTCTGATGGAACATTCAACATTCATTCGCGCGCCGTTCAGACTCTGTTGGCAATCTGCGCATGCGTATGGGGAGTATAGGTGCTGAAAAAGGGACTTTAGCTCGGCCGATTTAGTTCTGATCGATTTGGAATTGGTCACGCCGTGTTCAGGAGACTCAGGCTCATAAAAGTATATTGGATCATGTCTCTAGCACCCCCACAGCCGTAGCTGCAACCACTTACATCAAGGCTCTCATCCCCATTCATTAATTTGCTCCCCCCGCTATCTCCTCCCTGATTTCAATGTAACGCAGAAGTGCAGTGGTCTATAGAGCGAGCTCTGCAGGTTGATTGGTTATAGAAGCAGGAAGCTCATGTTTTTGGGCCAATCAAATGTGTTTGGCCTGTCAAGTGAGGTTCCCGGGGTCGAAAAACAAAGACCACCATCACATTCCTCGCCACCTGCTGGGAAATACTTTTCATTCTTATTTTTTTATTTAGCTTAAAGCTGCTAGTGCCTCTGGGGAGGAGTCTGTAGAATACCTTTGTTGCATGAGCTTGAAAAGTGATGCCGTTTGCTCTATTTCTGCTGAGCAGGTAAACTCACTCTTGCTAATTACTTCGAAGCTTGCCTACTGCAGCTTTAAGCAGTCACTGCAAAAAAGTCTCCAATCTTAACATCCACTTTAAACTTATATCGATCCCTAAACATTTCACGTGTTCCAATTCAACTGAACTTGTTTCTTGAAATCAGACAAATCAACTCCTTCCGTTTCACGATCATATTGCATGTTTTAGAATATCCTTCAAGCAAGCTCATTAGTACAGGGAATCGCTTGTCATGGTGGAAACGTCTTGTAGTGAGAGAAATATTGTACATAATAACCGTGGTTTTACTCAAGTTTGAATTTCAATTCTGTACTTTCATCTCTATTGCATCAGCTTGTTTCACTTCCTGTTGTGAAGGTGGAAATGCACTGTATAATATTATGTTCTGATTGCAACACAGTGGTTACTGCACCACCATGTCCGACGAGGTAATTCTGTGTCCAAGCTGAGATAGAGACAACATTAATCTTAAATAAACATTAATAATAACTACACGTTATTCCTCTGGTCTAAGACAGTACAGAAATATTATTATAATTAATGAGCAACTCTCTCCAAAAAAGGAGTGTTAAAACTCAAACTTGTGATATCATCAAATATAAAGTCTGAAGCTGCTCCATAGACAATGCATTGGGAGAGATTGTATAGATGACACTGAGAGCACCCAGGGTAATGTTCGGAGTTCATAGGTACAGTTTCTGTTTCAGAACTGAGACCACTACTATAGAATAAAGCAAATTTTGATATAAAAAAAAAGAAAACAAACATTCTGTCATAGCAGCTCCATACTTTATACTTAATGATATACCACGTTTTATTCTTACTTATCTGGTTTCTAACTTTGAGCTCATGTTCAGAAATATTGATATTTGAACCTTAGGCCATGGAAATACCACATTTGAATTTTTTATTTGAGTGGTGTTCCCCTTTAATGTATTCATGACATCCCAGCCAGGATCCAGAAATGTAGCCCCCACAAAATAAGCTTGGTCCACCTAAGCCCAGAGTGACGTGACATCTTCTTGTCTTCATTGTGGACTAAACATCTAAACATATAGCTTACAGCTGAACAACCAGTACACATTGCACAAATAAGAGACAAATCAACTCAGTATGTTTTTTCAAAAACATATTTTATTCCCTTCCCTCCTTTGTCAACCCCCAACCCCCCCCCCCATTACCTCTTGATACATACTGTGAGGGACTTCAGTAGGCAGTGAAGCTAAAGATAATGGCTGTTTCCCAAAGGCACCTCAGCAAACAAAGCTCATCTCTGTCCCATTAACTTCAAATTAAACAAATGTTCCGTTTAATGTTAATATATTGCTTTCTAAATGACCATGATTTAGTTTGCACCTGGGCTACTATAAATCTTTATTCATTGTGCATTAGCCATTCAGCAGTGGCCCCGGCTCCAATTTGGTTCAGAATACCAGAGTGAGGCTTTTAAGGCCCACATCACTCCCATTCTGGACTTTTTGCATTGGCTACCGATCCAGTTTAGGACAGATTTTAAAGTAATTTTGATCATTACTTAGAAGGCTTAACATGGTCAGAGACTGCGCTGCTGTGCTCTTTAAGTGTTGCATGGTCTCTCAGACCCTCTTGGTAGTTCCTAGGTCAAAGATAAAAACCACAAGGTGACTGCGCTGTTACAGTCGCTGGCCCTGAGCTCCGGAACTGCCTCCCCATAAGTATAAGATTGGCTGATTCAGTCAATCTTAAAAAAAAAACAATATTTTAAGAAGCTCCATAAGGAAGAAAGCTCCATCAATTAGTGGATTATTTCTACACTTTTTGTTTGGACATTTTGGTGGAATACATTTTTTATTTTGGTTAATAAAATCTAGCAAACTGAAAAAGATTATCTGGTAACCAGTTATATGTAAGTCTTAGCGACACTTAGGACAATATATATATATATATATATATATATATCAATATATCTTTATATACAGTATACTCCAAGTATTGGAGGTAGTGTCTTGGCATCATTCTACCATTATAGTGTCTCCTTAATAACAGCATGTTGCAGATATTAACACGAGAAACACCTACATGCCAAGGAAGAACAGTTCCCTGTATATACACAGTATACTTTTTAATCTTTATTTAAAATGTCATGAGCACGTAGACTATGTATTTTCCAGCAACGTCTGCTACACATTCACACAGTTCCACACATCCCCACGTGGAACTGTCAGGTTCAAGACTACAATCATAGGCTTCTACTTTGGTCCACTGGATGTTTTGGGGGTTAAGTGCCTTGCTCATAAGGGCACTCCAGTGGTAGGCGTCGAGGGAGGGGAGAGTGTTATTCATTCCCTTCCCACACCAAGATTTTTTTCCCTACCAGTCCGGGAATCAAACGGGCGACCTTCCTGACACAAGTCCACCTCCCTAACCTTTAGGCTGCCACTGCAGCATGTGTTACTGTGTACACTATACAAAGCTTTCCCTAAGGCACTGTCCCCTTAAGACCAAGGGCAGTTACACCCATCGAGTCTCTGGGACCAGTGTAGAATAACACTGAGCTACTGTAGAACCCAGGGGAAGGGGTGAAGAGCACAGGGCCCCACAAAGAGGACCACCACAGCAGGTGGGGTCACCAAGTTGGACTGGAGGTGTGTGTGTGTGTGTGTGTGTGTGTGTGTGTGTGTGTGTGTGTGTGTGTGTGTGTGTGTGTGTGTGTGTGTGTGTGTGTGTGTGTGTGTGTGTGTGTGTGTGTGTGTGTGTGTGTGTGTGTGTGTGTGTGTGTGTGTGTGTGTGTGTGTGTGCGTGCGTGCGTGCGTGCATGCGTGCGTGCGTGCGTGCGTGCGTGCGTGTGTGTGTGTGTGTGCTAGGTATCCTAGCTTCCATTAATTTGTGGTAAACTAGGCTAGCTTGCAGCCGGATAGCTTTCTACTGAACGCACAGAGATGAAATTGGTACCTATCTTCTTGTCTGACTCTGGAGAAGATGGTAAGAGCATTTCCCATGATGTTACCATGTTTCTGTAAGTTCACCATTTGCTGTTGAAATGACATTAACCAAAGACAATGGCCCATAACCTTTTCTGGACTGTGTTATTTGTCACTCGACAGATACCTCTCAGCTTGTGTAGCCTTTTGTTATTTCTGTTTTCACAGAAGGTTGGAATTCTTGAACTCTATTGCCATCAGTGGCTACATTTAAATGCACAGAGTATACCTCACTATTGGCCATATACCGGGTTAAGGTATTATTCGGGTTAAGCTACTGTATTTATTTACATGCACATTCGCTACCCAGTGTTTGAGTATCGACCTGAATATGGCTTATACGTCTGCTTGCTAAATTAATCAAAAGGTGCACCGGACAGCCACGTCTCCCTCTCTGACCATGTCAGTTTACTAACGTGCACCCTTTGACCCCTTGATTTACATTTTTTTGACTAAAGTGCACTTTTTTATACAGACGAATCTATTTATTTATTTATTTATTGGACTGACAGATCAACAGTGTAGGGATCCCGTTCTGGCAGTGTATTGTCTTTTATGCTTTATTATTTTTAGCCACTTTTTCTCCCATTTTCTATTTTTCTCCCATCCCAATTTCGTATTTCCAATTCTCCCCTCCCCTGTCTCGAACATTGTTAGACCATGCCTCCCACTGGTCGGCTGCAATGAGGACCAAGCCTTGCATCACGTGTCCCCTCCGGTACACGAGGAGGCAGCTGTCGCATCTTTTCACCTGAACAGCACGATCTCTCAGTGGCGAGGAGTAACGCGTGGGAGGGACACGCTGCCCCCGATGCTTCCTGATTCTGCTGTACAGGTGCACCAACCGACCTGTAGGAGTCGCTGTCCACAACGTCCAATCCCCACCCACCGGCTTTCCCACCCTCTAACACTGCCCAATTGTGTTAGTACGACGGCCGGCCAAGCCGGTAGCAACGCCGAGAGCTGGGCTCGATACCAGCATCTCCTGCATTAGTGGCGAGCGCCTTGCCCACAGCGCCACTCAGCCGCCCTATGTCTTTTATGCTTTGAAGTGTCATGTATGTCTCTTGTCCCTGTTTTGTCCTGTTTTGTCTTGAATGTATAGAACTGCAGCTGTTTGCCATATCATGTGTTAAATTGCCCCTTGCAGGACTAATAAAGTGTTTTGAATTGAATTGACTGAGCATTAGTATGTTAATTTGACTAAGAAATATTATAATTGTTAATTATTCATAAAATATTATCAAAATGACCCAGGACTACTGAACTATGACCCTGAGCGAGGCTGATGAGCTTGCACAGACAGTGACATGTCACAGTAACTGGTTTAATATTGGAGTAGCCTAAGCCAGGCTTTTTAACCAGGTTTCTCATAATAAAATACGAGCTATACTAGTTTATTGTAACAGAGTTATTTTTACATGCGTCTACCCCAAAACCAGGTTAGTTAGGTAGCCGGGTTAAGAACGGAATTCTCTGTGCATGTAAACGTAGCCAATGACCTGTCGCAATGACAATCATATCAAAGACGTCTTCCCCCGTATTTTATGTAATTTGGTCCTCCTGATAATACCCATCCGCTTCTTAGCTAGCATTAGCACTAACATTATTTTCCCCAACATTAGATAGAGTAGGCTATTAGCTACCAACCATTTTGACTAATGCTAGCTCATTTGATCTAAGATGTTAGCTAATATTATTAGAAGCAAATATTTTCAACTATTACATTTACACACTCAAGTAAGCCTACGGGCATTCTCAAAGTGCGGCCCGTGAACCAAACCCTTGGAAATATTTCTGGCGGCCCGCGATGAGTTGCTAACCTCTTGCATAAAACACCTGTCGATTACATACCCAAAGTCATTTGAAAGCTATTCTTGGACGATTTATAGCACATGCATGAGTCTGGCCTCTTTTGAAAGGAAACATTCAGAAGTTCCTTCCACAAGAGGAAGAATCACTCCGAGTGCTACTGTAATAGATTTACAGAGATTTGAACACACTGGAAAAAAATAAATAGGTTCCAGCTGAAAGGTATTAGCTGGAAAACACAATAGAGCCATAGCCTGAAGTCTTATACAGGTTCAAAGTTGATAATACAACAAAAAACATGTGTTTTACACATGTTTTTCTAATGGTATGTATAGGTATGTTTATCCAAAATGGCCATAGGCACCAAAACATAATACTGTATATCCTGGGAAATATCCCTCACGTGAGATATCGTTGTTTCCCCGAATTTCATTAGTTACAAAAACGGTCAATAATTTTCACCGTCGGAGGTGATTGGTCCTTTTTCAAAACTGACAGTTGTTTGCTGTTTGGTCTTATAACCTGAAATTGGAAGCATGTAATAGGCCAAGTAGGGTGTCAATCAAACAACCATCTTAGCTTTCAACCATTGTATTGATTTGGTTCAGAGACACTAAACAGCGGGACACCGTCAAACGAGGGCAAATGCGCTGCGATGTGTGACAGCCTGTTCTCTGAACATTAAGTGGTTTTTAAGGTGTAAATACATGTGTTATATTTGGTCCGGTTCCCCGTACAGTTTTAAACCAACCTACAACATTACAGTACTTTGCTTTTAAGAAGGTAAAACTGCTCAGCCTGGGCTAAGCAGTCAAGTTACGAATGACAGCTTGTTGAAAGCTTGCTAGGCTACTGGTTGCATGGCAACTAGGCATCTTGCGAGTCGTGTATGTATTGTCAGATGCCTACTTGCGAGACAGATTACTTCATCATTGTAGGTACATTAGCTAGCGATTTCAATGATTGCCATTTTTGCAAGATCGCAAGTTTGACCGTAGTTAACGTTTTCCTCGTCTCAAGTCAATCCAATGTTGGGTCCCTACATTGGCCATCAGTCAACAAAACTTTGAGTCGTTTATTTGCTAGCAGTTATCAGAACCAGAAGCTCCGCAGAGTTGCACTGTGTGGGGTAGGAGGATCGAATGACATGGGGGAAGAAGACATCTTTAATACCATTGTTTGTCCGTGTTTGCATCATCATTAGAATACCCATCAAAATTCCCCTCAGAAAGTGGTAGTTGAAAATGTTAATAAAATGTCATGCAATGTCTCCTCCTAGCCTGAAGTTATTTCAGGTCATTGCATACTGGGTGATGTATCCACACGTCAGGCAACCCCAGTGGCACTCGAACATAACCCCCCCCCAAAAAGTGTCAACACTGCTACGCAAAAGCGCCTCCTCAGCCTGTGTGTAAAGCTCTGTATCTTTGGCTTTCAAATGTCATTTATTTATTGGTCCCATAGTAAAACAAAAACTAAGAGGGCCTTTATCTGCAGTTTGTCTCTTTCTGACCGAGTGGAACAGCTTGTGCATTGCAGATCATGTGTCATTTGCGTGGCATCAAACGCGCCCCGTTGGTTTTCAATTGGACATACTGTTCTTAAGTAATACCAACACCATAGTGTGTTTGAACCATGCCGTTCTATTCTGCTGTTTGTTGACCAAACGGTCTCTACGTCGCTAAGTTAGCGATATACAGTGGTAACCATCGTAGATGCCCTACCGGCTCTGCTATCTATCCTGATTACCAGACAGTGGTAGCTGTAGAAGTAGGCCCACATCCTGCATTAATCCTAACATTTATTGTTTCGTTTTTCTTAAAATGTTTGAAATAAAAATGGTATAAATGAATGCTAAAGGAACAACAACATCACGGGAAACTTACAATCTTCTGAGAGAGGATACCGCGTTCTTCTCTGTAGGTTCAGTAGAAAAGTATCCGGCTGCGAGGCTAGTTGAGCACAAATGAACGGAAGAGGATACGGACCAGCTAGCCAAGCTGTTGGCCAAACACACCTCTCCATGAGTTTTAAGCGAGGCTAGTGGTTCGTATCCACTCCCATTCATTTGTGCTAAGCTAGGCTAGCTTGCAGC
Source organism: Notolepis coatsorum (assembly GCF_963971535.1). Taxonomy (NCBI): domain Eukaryota; kingdom Metazoa; phylum Chordata; class Actinopteri; order Aulopiformes; family Paralepididae; genus Notolepis; species Notolepis coatsorum. The sequence continues at coordinate 123,986,023 of NC_140168.1, read as the reverse complement.
CGGATAGCTTTATACTGAACGCACAGAGAGGAAACTGGTATTTATCCTCTTGTCTGACTCTGAAGACAATCAGTGAACATATGATTAACATTGACTGGAACAAGTATTTCTGAATATATCCCTCAGCTCTAATTAGTGGGCTACTGCAGAGCTTGAAGCAGTGACGTAGCTGCAATGTAGAGAGTGTGTAAAAAGTGGGACTTTCACGATGGCTACCTCTGAAGGAAGGACAACTGGGATCAACTCAACTTAAAAAGGAAACGCCAGAAAACAACATTTAGATGTAATTTAGCAGAGCCCTGGGGTGAGCATACAAGTATTACCAGTTGGAAATAGCAATACTGATATTTCTGGTTTATATAAGATAAGTCTGGATTTCAGGATTCACTGACTAGATCAAAATGACGTTGAAAATCCTTATATCCTGATATTAAAAGAAATTCAACGGTGGCTCCCAGCCTCCCCATAACTGTTTTAATTTTCCAAAAACATTCGACAAGGCTTGATGATGTAATTTTGATGCAGACATTTCTGGAATCCAGGCTTCAGAAACAGGAAATATCCTCGCAGCACTTTACTTTTTCAAATTGGTATTTTTCGCACATACAGCCTACATTCACCCCAGGGCTCTAGTAAATTAGAAGTGTGTTGTTCTGACTGGGTACAGGAAACTGCTGGTGCTTTTTTTCTTTTTATTCTTATAAAATTATAATTGTTTTTAAACTTTGGAAACTTGTACCTTGATAGAAAAAGAGTGTTTTAAAATGTCACATGCAAACTCAGAGACAGAAAATTAGGAAGAGAGAGAGAGAAAGAGCGAGAGAGAGAGAGAGAGAGAGAGAGAGAGAGAGAGAGAGAGAGAGATGGAGAGAGAGAAATAATGAGTTGTGCCATGGAGGCTATTTTCAGAATGTGACATGCTGTGTAAATTCACTCCTGCGGGAAAAACTCCCATTTACCCTTTTGCAGCATTTGCCATTATTAAACGTTCAGGAAGATTTCCTACTTTGGAGTCAGGGGATTGATTTGTGTATGTGGTCAAAGTACTCAACAAATACACACTCAAACAAATTACTCTCAATACGACAAAGTCACTCCACGGTTTCCTATACACTCAGTGACCTCGATTCAAACAAGTTCACAGATCACAAGTCACATGGTCCCCTACACCACGAAAACAACACAGAGCCACTTTCCTCCAGTTAAAATTGCCTATCGACCACCTTGTGTCACGCACATTTATTTTAAACGTCGAGATCGATACCAGCCCCTGAGGCATTTGTCACACTTCTGTTGCATCCATCTGTGCAGTTTGTTTAATTGTTAGTTGTAATCCAAGCCATTAAGGGCATTAATTGGCTTTTAAACGCCATGGTTCAAACCTACAGCATGTATTCTAATGACACCTTGATGGAAAACCGTGTTGACACAACTGGAGCAGTTGACTTTAAAGTGAAAATCCCGTCATTATATATTAGCTTCCGCGTCGGCACGAGACGGGTTGTGCGCCAGTGTGACACATGGCGAGTTACCTACTGCAGCTCTATTAAATATAGAATAATTAAAAGTGGAATCTGTAACGTCGTCAAAGAGTGCCCTCAAGGCAAGAGGACCCCGCTTGTTCACGGACCTTTGTTTACTTCCCTTGTTTTGGTCTGATGTGTGGGTTGTATTTCAGTGGGTATAGGGGAGGTGTTGCTACCGCTTGCCACACCTCAGGCTCTGTCAAGAGGGGTCTGGAGAAACTCACAGTATAATAAGATGCTAAACTCCAACCCACACATCACACCAAAACAAAGAATATAAACAAAGTGCAGTACCAAGCGGGGCTCTTTTTTGTGTAGCAGGTGCCGTTCCCACAACATTACAGATTCTACCTTTAAAGATAAATAAAAGCTCCGCCTTAGTCTTCTCACAAAGAATGTAAGTGAATGGGGCCTGCTTCTTCCAGAGTTCCAAAAATATCCTAAAATGACCATGTGTACAATCACTTCAATTGTTTGGGAGAAGGTTAAGTGGAGCTGCCCTAGCTAGGCTTGCTCTGTGACACATAGACGCACGAACCTCAACGGCATTTCAACTGACATATAGGTGAGTTAAGTAATGACGGAGTTTACAATTTAATGTGAACCTTTACTTTGATAGAGCCGTTTAGCCAAAACGTGGGACTTGTCCCAGAAGCAGTCTCAGTTGAAAGGTATTTACTATAGACACCATTTTAACAAGGACAACTGGGTGTCATAGATGCAAAGCTAACTGGTCTTTACACAAAGTGAGAGTGACTACCTGTGAGTGAATAACTGGATGAATTGCTGAGTCAGTTAGTGACATTGCTGGTGATAGAAGTGCTTCGCATCTTGAAAAAGAAAATGTTTACTTGAAATGCAAACCATTTGAATCCCAGACTAGCAGTCATTTTTAAATACAACCCTCTCCATTTTAAATTACATTTTAAATCTATTATACCACTAAAACCACTGTGAGATTCAAATGACATTAATTACAAAGAATTCCATCTCTGGAAAAAATTCCATTAAACTGGGACTGTTTCTGGGTCCACTGCCACATTTTGGCACATACTGTACAATGTATCACTCTCTATGTGGAAGGCTTAGAATCATTAGAAGCAAATTCAATTGATCACAAACCAAGCCCCCTCTTGGGACATTCGAAACATTTGTATGCCGTTGATTTTGGGAAATTGCTAACAGCTTCCTGTTAAAGGGACAGTTAGGAGGCCTATGTGATTTGTCACAAACTGGTCGTCTTCTCTGTTCATCCAAAAATGCTTGCGTCTGTGTTTTTTAGCTATTGAAAACAGAAAATGTTAGCATTTGTCAACCTCATACTAGACATGCTAGTAGGAGCCAATGAAGCACTCTAAATGATTTTGCTAAGCAATATTCATACTTCATGTCCCCCCATTGACTTCCATTAGCAAGAGGCTAACATTTTCTGCTCCCAATATCTCAAACACGCACAAATTCGCAATAGCTGCAACCTTTTTGCGATACCCCTTGCCACGCCCCCAGTTGGCATGAACAAACACACCTTCACACAGACATAACCGCCAGAGGGTGGGGAATTTCTTTTCGACCAACCAACTGACCAACTGACCGATCGACAGAGTGACCTACCTAGCTCTGGTCGCAGGCTCGCAGCTAAAGACAGAAAACTGTGCTTTATGGACGGGCTCACATACTCGGTCTGTGACAAATCAGGTAGGCTAGAACAAATCAATGGGTTATGAAACCATTTCTCTCTAAATTGCATGCACGTCATTCCATTCGCTTCTGTAAGCTATAGTCATAGAATAATTTTCTAGAACTGTTTGAATGGAAAATGTATACGATTTTGAGAGAAATACTGTCATTGAGTTACATTGACAACTAATTCTACCAGGCGGCTACTGCCGACAAACACATTTTGAATGCCCTCAGAGGGAGCTTGGTGAGTGATCCTATAGCTTAGGCTTGTCTATGTGTTCCATTTGCTGGTCTCCGGCTGTATATGTAACGCTATGCGCTTCATATCGCAGGTGGGCAAACAAACGTATGAGATGAACTTAAGTTCATATGTAATTCAATTTGACTTACTCAGACACATTCTATATCATCTACATGTGGGCGACTTATTTGTCAAATGCTCACCCTGAAGTTGTTGAAATGGTCCAACTTGTCAAAACGTCAACAAAGAGTCCGTTGTGCATTCTGGGTGCTGACAGCTGAATCGAATACCAGTTTTTAATGTTTAATTTATCTTTCAAATCAGGATGTCAGGAAGCAGACAATACTCTCTCCATTGAAGTTTTGACTTCAAGTGGACCTTTTCAACAACTTCGGGGTGAGTGTTTGATAAAATTAGCGGCCCGGATTCTATGTTTAGGTACTTAGGAACGCATCAGAGTGAAATTAAATCACATAACATACCAGGATCTTAAGTTCATCTCACTATACGTTAATTTGCCGGTGGCGATATGTAGCTATAGTGTAGCGTAGCGTTACATATACAGTCGGGGACCTAGCAATGTGTTCATGTGTTCATGTATTGCGGTGTGTTATATTTGATTCACTGGTACGTTCGTTATGTTCCCTGTAAAACACACACGTCTCTCCACCCACGTTTATTTCCTTGTTTTCTTTGCTTTTTTCTCTCTCTTTTTTTGTCCTTGTATACGTTTAGTAACTCTAAAACAAAAAGCCAGCTCTTTGAATGTGAAGAGCCTAACAATCAGGCATGCATTTGTCGTTGTCCGTTTCTATAAGGTTTTCTTTTTTTGTTGTCACGACACCTAACAGAGTAAAATAATCAAAACAGAGAAGTTGAAGGAAAAAAGATGAAAACAAAATAATAAATCAACAATCAACAAAGAATTTCTGAAACCCAGGTCGTCAAAGAGTTTCAACCGATCTGTTCTAACAATTTGCATTCCTACGTTGTTAGTTCCTCCTGTTAAAAATCTAAATAAAAACACTACTACAGACAGACACATCAGTAGCTACCACGACTTAAAAAAGGTTTTGCTTCTCCATAATCACAGAGTTTAGAGAGAACTACTTCACAAATATTCTACAGGTTACACACAAGTTCTGCGTTTCCGTTGCTGCTTTTCAATTTTTTTTAACAATATCACAAATATATCTACTGTCGTATAATACACTTAATAAGGTTTATAGTATGTATGTCAATGTTAAAATGTCCTTTTTCTTAAGAGAACTACAGTACTTATTAAGACTACGTAGTAAATGTATATTTAGGGAGGTATAGGTCGAAAATGCACACAAGTAAAAGTCACTACTACAACAATGTTATATAAACGCAAGCAAAAAATGAAAAAGGGAAAAAAGGTTATATAATACTAAATCTTGTAGCCAGCAGTTAAAATAGCTATACATCTTTTTAAAATAATGTATATTCATGGTCGTTTTTTGTGGCTAGGTTTACCCCGAAAACCGTTTGTGTATATTATGCTGTAGCTCCTCCCTCGTCCATCCCCCAAATATCTTAACTCCTCCCCAAATACGGCAGTTACCAGCTACCCATGCACCCATCTGGCTGATGCAGTTCTTAGGGCTGGGCAATATGGAATAAATTAATATCACAATAATCATAACAATATCAATAGTCTGAAAGAAATGTTTAACCATTTTAGCACTATGATCATCATTGCCCCTGTTGATTTAAAGTGGAACTGATGTGATCTCAGCACGAAATGGCTTAAAGGCATACACCAACATTTTGGCAAAACAAGCTAAACATCCGGTTTTGGAGTTGATCTCCTCACATTTGAGATGCTGGGCACTCATATTATGCATAATAAAATATAATAAAACATAATAAAAAGTTGGTTCCAATCCTCTCACCGCACAATGGGTTGAGTGATGAAAGAATTGAATTCAAAGTATAAAAATAAAAATAAAAAATAAAAAATGTATAATCAAAGATACATCTATTAAATAAGCAAATAATTATTTACCAAAATGGTTTGGTGTATTCCTTTTCATTTATGTCTGGGAAAACTCCACAAAATGCGGGGTAATTCTTAAGTATATATGGAGTGTGTGAAAAGTCTTTGTGCTCGAGGTAAACCTAGCCACACAAGTATCAGAGATCCAACCCTCTCTTCACTGTCACTCCCCCCCAAAACATTCACACAAGTTTTGCATCTGGGTGGAGAAAATGAGAACACATCCAAATAGACCTCTCGTGGATCGTATGTTTTTGTTTAAAAAATTATTATTGTATTTAAAATAGTTTGCATCTCTCTCAAAACAATTATCATTTTTAGTTTTCTCCTCTTCGGGGAAAACTGAATCAATAAATAAAAAATAACAAAAAAAAAAAATTCTCTTCTTCTTTTCAAACCACTTTTTCCAAATCTTTCCGCTTCAGAATAAGCGGGCAAGGTGGGTATAAAAAAATATTAAAAATAATAAAGAAATAAAAATTACATATTTTTTTCAGTTAAAACCAAAATGCCTTTGAAATGGCATCATAACTGTATTAAACCCCTTGACAGACAAACAGCTGAATGTCCAGCAAGAAGCCTCACTAAAATGACTAGAATGTAGGATGTTGTGACTAGATGGAGCTGTTTGTCCTATAGTCTATTTCAGCACTATGACATCGGCATTGGTCACTTGGTAACCAGAATTGCCACGTAATATATTTTCAGCATTGACCATAAGCCTTGCATATAGAGTATGCATACACATCGATATATGACATAAGAGCTATATTTGACAGATGCAAGCTGATTACAGCAAGGTCACACTGTTGCTCCTCTAACACCACCGATGCAGGTGAGATAACTCGCACACAATATACAGTAATAAACAATTATGTGCCCAGGATCAGTCGTGAGGCTCTAGACTGAGAACGGTGCAGCTGTGGTCTGGTCAAGGATTGGTGGGCCCCGTGAAAATGCCAATGTTCACCTTTACCCCCGTAGCTCTCTGACGAGGGGTCGAAGGTGGCGTACCGGCACGTTCACGCTCCCACACCTCAGTAGGATAACAATGCACACTCATTCAGACCTTGGTCATTGAGTTGGACCCCCCTGGAAGTGGCGGAATCCCTAGTGATGCAGCGCAAACAATCAGTCCTGCGGTCAAATTGTATTTGCAAAAAAGCGTGTTTTTTAAGTACCGGACGGGCGGGGTTTTTTACTGCATGTGGATCATTCAGATTGTGTCAAGTAAGTTTGTCGATCGCGGAAAACTACACAAAAATCGACCGTCAAATACACTGGCACTCATTGTCATTGTCCTATTTGGCGAAACCCACCCATCTGATACTGTACGTCAAGGAGGCTAAAATAATTGGATATTTATAATATAATTTTGGGAGGCAGACTTACAGTCACGGTCCCTACGATCCACGGACACTGGTCAGCTCTCCATCCCCCGAACCAGACTGCGGACCTTCGGGGTCAGAGCTTTCAGTGTGGCAGCTCCCACCCTCTGGAACTCCCTCCCCGCAGAACTCCGCACCGCCCCAACTCTGGACTCATTCAAAAAACTCCTCAAAACCCACCTCTTCAACTTGGCCTTTAACCCCTAATCTCTCACTTTATATGTATATGTTGTGTCTGTCCACTGTCTGTTACTTTGTTACCCCCCCCCCCCTATGTAAAGCGACCTTGGGTCCCTTGAAAGGCGCTATATAAAATGAAGTTATTATTATTATTATTATTACACCAATGACACTTATCAAAATTCCTCATACACGCATCCTAGGGCTCCTACTACTGCTCTCCTCTCACACAATACAGGTACACACCCATGCAGCTTTCCACTCCCCGAGCCTCCTACGCATAACTAGGCAGCTGAATTCCTGACTTGTCTGTTTCTATTCTCTAGAACACCCCACCCACCCTCCACCCTTTCCTCATCCAAGGTCAGAGGTTCCTCATCCCAGCCAACTCAAGTCAGTTTTTCTGCTTTCCTCTGAGCATGTGCCCTGGCTTCTCCGAACACACACTCTCCAGTCTAGTGCCGGCTAGAGGCTATAGCTGCCTTGTGGCTCTGTTTTTGGCCTCCCTTAACACACCTCTCCCCTTTCTCTCACATCTACAGACCACTCCAGCGCAGGCTACATGCTAGCTAGATGCTAAAAGCTAGATGCTAGCTAGATGCTAGCTGCCTTGCGGAATGTGTTGCATTCTACCGTAATCCACCTTACCCTGCGCTCTCACATCTGTGGGCCACTCTAGCGCAGGCTAGCTGCCTAGCGCCTCTTATCAAAGCCACCTTGCTCCACCCTCTACGGGCTGATGTACGCACTGCCCCCGGCCAGCGGTCCGGTAAGCGCACCGTGAGTGCCTCCACACCAAACCGCCACTTCTCTCTGCCCTCTTTCTCGATTTCGTTTCAATAAGTATTGCAAACTTCAGATGTGTCTAGCCTCGTCATTGATGTAAGTCCAAACTAGTGAAACACAAGAGACTGATTTGCAAATACTATTTGACCAAAGGTCTGGTGTAGAAAGTTATGTTTTGCCTCCTTTAAAAATCATACAGCAAATGACCGATTACATTGAATGAGAGGTGTATGTCTTTACAATTTAAAGGCAATCAAAATAGCTCTTCATACCACTACTAAAGATGGAGATGAAATTAAAATCCCCATCATGAGGCACAATAGTTTTGCCATCGTTCAATTCCTGATATCTGTAGATTGTAGGTACATTTTGAGGCCTTAAAAAAGGTTGTTCAGTTAAGCTGTGTCAAGACGTTGTCTTTAAAGCATGGATATCTTTTGTATCAATTCATTATTGATGTCATGACGGTATGATTTGTTATGCTGCGATGTGATACCTGACAACTAGTTAAGAAGTCTTTGGTATGAATGGAAAATTGGACCCAAAACAATCTCATGTTCGGGTTTTTTGCGTATAATATAATACTTTATCTCCAGTGAATGTTTCACAAACATTGCATCTATCGACTAAACTAAGAGGGACACTGCAGTAGAACATTTGTTCAGGAAGCTCTGACAAGTTTGAATGAAACAACTGAATGACCATGTCTGGTGTTACAGAGAAATCTGCACCTTCTTCTCCCCACATATATGGTGGTGTAACAGTCAAATCATTCCCTCCTTTGATGACATTTAACCAGTATCTGGGAGTGAGGAGGAGAGGCAACCGGCGACCTGCTTGTGATGTATTGTATATCACAGCTTTTGATTTCTTGTTTAAAGTGCATATAAAGCATCTAAAACCTCTTCCGACAGTTTTTTCTTTTGTACAAAATTACAATAATATGCTGTGTCGCCTATGACACTCAGTAGGTTACAGCACTTAACAAGGTATATACGATCACAGCAGCGTTCAACATATCAAACTGTGCTATCGAAGAGGTTAGTTATAGGGATCGTAGCATGACACAAACGCTATGATGCACCCAGTTGCGAATCTCTTCCCACACTCTCTTCCATGTTAATCAACACAGTGACAGCAATGACAGGTAAAAGCACAAAAAAATATGCACAATACAGCAGTTGTTCACAGTTCAAAGAGGCATTGACATGGTATCTTGTGATCCAGTACATTTTACTTTACACTTCCTTTTTTTTTATATATATATTTGAAGGGTTTCGTTCTAAAATGCAAGATATCCATTTAGGGAAAACTCTAGGAAAAAATTTGCAATTTTGAAAATAAAGATCTAAAGATAGACTTACATAGACAATAACTTCAAAGTATATTCCTGTGTGATTTTTACTTTCTTGCCAAGGATATCTAATTTTGGTACAAAACCCTTCAGTTGGAGATTCCTGTTGAAGAAGGAAGTTGAGTTGAAAAGGCTTTGAGCTTGTGCTTCTCGCTCCAGCTCAGATTGTGGTGTTTAACAGATTATGAGACTGTTTTAAGGCGGTGATGAGGGAGGGAGGGAGGGAGGGAGGGAGGGAGGGAGGGGAATGGCGGTAAATGTTCAAAAAGGATTTATTTAGACTTATTTTGTGACGGAAACAAATGTCAAAGTTGTGCTTTTCTGCCAAATTCCTTCCTGATGACAAGAGCGATCAAACGACCTTCAAGACAAGTTCTGATGACAAGAGCGATCAAACGACCTTCAAGACAGCTTCTGATGACAGAGAGGTCAAACAACCCCCCCCCCCCCCCCTTTGGGTGTTTCAAAAACAAAACAAAAACATAAAAAAAAAAGAAAAAAGAATAATTTTTTAACTAAAACACACAGCCATCTAAGATGGTTTACAGGTCAGGAAAAGGGAAAACGAAATTAATGAAGAGATAAAAAAAAGGGTTAACAAAGAATTATGTATGATGAAAATGTTTATCGTTCATTAAGAAGTATCGAAAAGTGGGCTTCTGAAAAGCTGCATTTGTATGTATGTATACAGTATGTGTATGCATGTGCATTTATACAGTATGTGTATGTATGTGTATTTATACAGTATGTGTATGTGTCCTTATGTAACAACTGGCTACTCCGTTTCAAGACCCCAACGTTTCAAGACCCCAGGTTCCCTGTTGCACCTCTCTCTCTTTCCATCCTTTCCATATGCATCTATCCATCGAGACAAGGCTCCAGTCATGTCCGTCTCTCTACCCCTCTCCCTCTCTCTCCCTCCCTCTACCCCTCTCTCCTCTTCCAGCGATCTTTCCATGTGTAGAGTCGTCAGGACAGTTGACTATCAGGTGGTAGAGTGGGCTGCTCGCACCCTACTTGGCTCAAAAGCGCCTCTGTCCCTTGCTGCAACTGGACACCTTCTCACGCACATAGACGCACAGAAACACGTGTGTGTGTGTGTGTGTGCGCGCATAAACACACATATGAGAAATACACACACACACACACACACACACACACACACACACACACACACACACACACACACACACACACACACTCTCTCTCTCTCTCTCCTACATACATGCTGTCTCTTACTCTCTCTCTCTCTCTCTCTCTCTCCCTCCCCTCTCTCTCGGTCACCCAGGGGCGTCTCTGCTTTCACACACTGAGAAGACGGGGTCCCGGGACTCTAACTGACCCCCGCAGTGCCACCAGTGGTGGAGTCGGGCTCATCGTTGACCATATTATTCACACGTGGGAATGTGGTCAAATAGTGTGTGTGAAAGAGAGCGAGAGCAGGTATGTTTGTGTGTACTGTCTCGTGTTCTTAACTCCACCACTAATTGGGGCCGTTGACGATGACAAACGAACCTGTTCTAACATCCCCATGGGGGCGGAAGAGCAGATGTTTGGTGCCTCAAAGGGCACACTGCTGAAATAAGAGCAGTAGCAACTAGCGTGACAATACCTTTGACATTTTCTGTAAAAGTATATAAAAGGTCAAATATACGCTTGGGTGAAGAAAAAGTCAATGAAGTCGAACATTGAGGAAGGCGAGTGGCCAGCAGAGCACTTCCTTTTCACACTGCAGCACGGAGATGTAATGAGGTGTAAACAAACACTGGTGTCACACCGCAAAATGTATCCCTGATGTAAACGGTGCCCCCGCCTCACCAGGAAAAGAAATCAATGGAAAGGAGTGCGACGGACGCAGCTTGGCTCTGGGGTGGCGTAAAGGGCTCTCTATAAATATCAACTGCGCAGCTAGCGGTGTCTTCATGCCAGCAAACTGATGCGAGTGCAGCGAGACAATATTTCTCTTTGCCTTTTATCTGAATGTACTACAACACACACAATAATGAGCTAATGATGTAGGTGAAAATATTTCTCTCAACTCTATTTCTGTCTCCGTGTGATGCTTAGTCCTCGGATGCTCCTGGCATGTACACATAAACAGATAGAGTGTATGTGGCATGGGGTATTGTTGCTATGGGCCTATGTTTGGATGCCATTTGCTGATATGAGAAGGGTAATATCCTCGATAATGTGCAGCTCTTGCTTAAATCCTTATGGGAAGTCAGCTTAGTCAAATCCCAAAATAAAAAATAAAAAAACGTTATCCCTTTCCCCAGCTAAGATTATCTCCATGTTACACTGTGGAAAAGCTCGAGTCAGGTCAAATAAGCGGTGCGATGGTGAAAGGTTAGGCTACACTGTAAAACATTTATGTTTTTTCACGGGAAATTCACTGTATTATTTTACAGATTACTTTTGTTTTTCTACTTTAAGTGTAAATGCCATAAAAATACAGTAAATGACCTTTTATCAAAAATATTAACCATTAAATAAAGGTTGTAATCTGTAAATGTATTTGATTTTACTGTAATTTGACAGTAAGTATTTGGCAACCGTTGCTGCCAGACATTTACCCTTTTTTTAACAGTCTCCTTTTTTACACTACAGTATGCTCAAGTATAAATGATCCAACATGGCTTTTCACATCACTTCCTTTTTTCTTTTGCCGTGGATTGGTCCGGTCTTTACATTTACAGTATAAGATTTTAGGCATATCGTGGCAATCCGGCCTTGTGTCTTTATATTCAGAGTGATGAAGAGGGGAGGTGCCGGCCAGATCTCTCAGCACAGTCAACTATCGCGTTCCAGCGATCAATGTACCATGACCTGAATTTTATACAGTATTGGGCTACTTTAAAGTAAGTGTATTCCAGTGCAACGGTAACAACCCTGCTGCTACTGGCGTCCCGGTGGCACCTAGCAACAGTAACGTAGTCTTTCTGCGACTATCCACTATCCTTCCCTCTGAGCAAGTCAGATGACCTCCAATTATCCAAGTGGTGATACTATGAGCCGGCTACAGGCTCCTGTTACTGTATACCGCACGCTCCCTACGCACACACACACACACACACACACACACACACACACACACACACACACACACACACACACACACACACACGCACACACACACACACACACGCACACACACACACACACACACACACACACACACGCACGATTTCTCTCCTCCTCCTCTCTTTGACCTCTCACCCCCCCCCCCCCCCCCCCCCCCCCCCTCTCGTTCTCCTTGATGCCCCAACTCCGCTACCGTGTCTTGTGCCCTGTCCAAGGAGAGCAAAGCGAAAAGCAATTTTCCTAATTGATGGGATGGGTTCACTTTGCACTAAATGTTTGACTCCACCTTAAGCGCACACCTTTAAACACAATGGTGCAGTGAAGACCAGGGCCGCAGGCGGCGCGGTACACGGAGGGTCTTCGGTTGCATATACTGTAGTAGATGAGCCGATAAGTCTAGTGTGTAAAGTGTACACCAAAGCCATGTATCATAAAAGAACATCTTTCAGGTCTTTAAACTTGAAATATGTTTTAGAGATCTTTGTCTAAAATTTGCTTTTAGGTATAACGTAAATGACTCCAATGGCTGCATAACAGTTACAGCCTATAACAGCACATTCAGGTACTAATCTAAAAGAAAAAAAGGCTTTAACGTCTTTCTACCTGGCAGCTCTCTGTAGTCTGCACGATTGGTATGTGAAACGCTGTAGAACATTTAACGGACCCCCGTCAGCTTTCATCATCATCATCATCATCATCATCATCATCATCATCATCATCATCATCATCATCATCATCATCATCATCATCATCATCATCACCTAGTTATTTCCTGTCAACTGAACGCAACTGACATCTTAGCTCGTCGTGACAACCTTGACTTTTTAGGTACAGATCTCTCCCTGGAAACAACAGAGCTAAATTTAGATCCTGTGGGTGAATCAATAGTGACTGTGTGTGTGTTCGAGAGGGAAGGGTGTCTGTAGCTGAAGCTACTTTGTATTGAGGGGAAAAGGTGAGGATTGGATAAAAGCATATAAGAAAATTTTATATAAAATGTTATATAAAATTTTATATATATATAAAAGAACGAAAAGAAATGAGAGGAAAATATTTTTTTTAAATATATAACAAAAATGTATGAGACCAAATAAACAATAGGTATACAGTTAGGCAAAAACATTTTCTTTTTGCTCCCAGAGTAAGACTTTTCACCAACCACCATCTGTTGGGCAACATCTGAAATAAATTCAACAAACATTAGTTGGGCTATTTTACCAGAGTCGATTGCTGTGTCAATAATACAATTTATTTTCTATGTATAATTTTTATCACATAATAAAAATAAACTATTATTCATTTTGGAGGGGGAGATCGAATCTTAAAATTTTAAGTTGTGTAACCATGGCAATGGTAGTTGGTGATTAGCACAGGAAATGACAACACGACAGAACCAATCAGCCTTTTAGAGAGAGCCTTTCCGCCCCTTCATCTTCCCCCTGGCGCTCGCTCGTCGTTAAACCTTGTCTTCAACAGAGCCCTGTTTCATCCGCCCTGCACTTCTCCCCAGGCAGGGGCAGGATGAATGGAGGCCAACAAAGTGTGTAGGCCTATTTCTTCGACTGCTAACTCAGTGAACGACTACAGTACAGTGACTCAAAAAAAAAACATAGTTACCCATTCTTTTAAAAACAAACTTAATACTAACCGGGCTCCACCACTAGAGAAACGACATTGTCGTCCTATTCACGTGTATATAAAGTGCACGTCACATTTTTATACACAGTGCTGTGAGGAAAAACCCAAACCTTTTGCAACATCCGGATCCATTGCATTCAGTGATTGATGTCATTGCATTTTGTGTGCTTCGAGGCGATAAGACAGAAGGGAACACTTTTCGTACAACCAACATAAGACACCCAAAAGAGAGTAGACTTTTTTTTCTATCCTTTTTTGGTCTCCAGTCACAACCCACAAGGTCGAGAATCTAAAAATCCAAAAGTATTTAAAAAAGATGGATAAACGGAACTAGGTGACACGACCGTGTGTCCTTCCGTCCGCCTTAAGCACACAAAGGGCACCGATGCTGCAACCTGTGGCCACATCTGAAGAAATATCATGCATAAAAGACAAATTTGTTCCCTCATCATATCCACCCTTGCAACCTTCACATCTGCGCACCGTACATATATAGATGCCATAGATTATACGGTAACGTACAGATGATGCTGTACTTTTACCCCCTCTTTCACTTTCTCTTGCAGTGAAACCTGTAAACCCAAGCAAATGAGCAACAACGACAACCAGAGTACAATGTCAAGTCTATGAGATGGTAAAAGCATGAGGGTCCATTAGTCCAGGGTAAGCAGTGTGTGTGTGTGTGTGTGTGTGTGTGCGCCCATGTGCGCATTGGCAGTTTGAGTGACCATATGTCCCTTTTGTAAGTGGGGCGTCATATTAAACATATATCAAGATTAGTAATCATGGCCAATAGATCGAAATTGGAATTGATTGTGGAAGTGGGAAGATTTTTGGAGGACATTTTTTTTAATGTATTTCTGTGTGCTCACTGTGTGGGAAGTGGGAAGTGATACTTTTTTTTTACTGTTTTTATCTCCCCCCTTGTTATACCTCCATTTGGCATGTTGGTGGTGTGTCTCCATGCTGGCCATATGGTCTTGGAAAGCTGTTACCCTGAGGAACTCTGCAGGGTTGCTTTTGGCCTTCGTTCAAACAACCCCCTCCCGCATCCCCCCTGCAGCAACCCATGCAAACTCCTCAAATCGCCATGACGAATGGCTAGGTTAATAACACACTTCTTCATATACTGTACATGTCCGAAATGGAGCAAAAAAATTCCTCACTTCTGTTTGCCACGTGTGAAGATACCAATACGGGGACCAATGGGTTAAAGTAGTCTATCCACCACATTCTTTTTAACCTATCTTTTGTTGAGAATAAATGGAAAAAGTCACTGAGGTAAAATAGTTCTCTTTTTTTTTTGCATCATGATTAAGATTCTCACAGATGGTTTCGCTCCTGAGAACACAATGTCCATCTTATCTTCACACTGGCATCAGAGAGAAACGTGCTTTCCAAGACCATTTACAGCATGCAGCCGGCGTGGACATCACGGCACAAACACGCTTAAATACCAACTCTTATTCCTATCCTTCTTTGTTTGTAATTGGAAGTGAATTGTCGAAAGATTTTGCTGCCGTCGGAAAACCTTGAACTCCAAATTTATTTTACTTAAATTAATATGTTACATTGGTCATCTATGCGATGAGTGCGCTCAAATATATATATAAAATCAATCAGAAAATAAGGATTTGTTTCTTAATTCCAGAATTATTTATTTATTTATTTGGAGATAAGAGGTTTTCATTTGACGGCAAACCATTTGCACCTCAAATCATGAATTTAGCTTAAAATATAATAAAAAAAAAAAGGTCAAGAGAGGGTATACTTGCTTGTGAAGCATATGTATCCAAGTTGTCCTACTTGGTGAATTAACTGGGTTAATGGCTCAATCGGTTGAGGGTTGGGTATAGTGGTGAATGTGACAGGTTTAAGTGGGGGGGGGGGGTGCTGGGGTGGTGGCTTGTGGTGCGGCAGGGTAACTGCTTGTGTACTTCCTCTTCGTTGCTGGATTCAGGCTGCTCGCACGTCTTCATCCTAATCTTCGCTTCTCTTCCACGCTCGCAGCAAAGAAAAGGGCATGAGTCCAAGCCGGCATTCTTCTGTTAGAAAAATAGGAACGCCTTTGTAGAAAAAATAATGCCTTCTCCTTGTTTGAAAGTATGACTTGAAAAGACAGCAGGTTGAAAAAGGAGTGGGATATGTTGCTTGGGGCGCGCCGGTAGTCGCCGTTGTAGGGCCTTCCGAAGGTCACCCCAAAAAGTTTGATTTTCAAGAATTGCGTGAAGTACCATCTGTCTGATGAATAATGTTTTGTGTTTGTCGCGTGTTGAATTCACCCCTTTCCTCTCGTAGTAATCCTGTCCGGTATCGATTTCTTTCCAGCATTGCTCTGCCAATTCATCTTCCTTAATCAAGGTCAGGTGCTATTTATCTATTTAACATTTCTCACAGAGAGAAGGCAGTGAGAGATGGGGCACTCCAAAGTAGACCAGCTGACCCTAATGAAAGCGTTTATTTTCCTTACTTGGGTCCGTAGCTTAATTATCAAAACTGAGGTCAATAATAATGTTTCTATGTCCTGTTTAGGGCTATTGTAATGTTCTTATCATGGGAACACTGGAGTACGAAGATATTCCATGTGCAGTGTTATTGAGGTTTTTACAGTACTTTGCGTCATAGCTAGAGGCTATGAGGCATTTTAGCTTCTTAGGTAGGCTATGAAACTTCCAACAAAAGCTGAAGTATTCCTGAATAGGGAACGGGGGACGAAAGTCTGGGTTTTGACCCCTAAATGACGAGCCTTCTCTGATTGTGAACAATGATCTTGTACAGTACAATCACAGGGTAACAGCTGCTCTTCAAAAAGCTTTTTTTTTACCAGGTAATATTACAAGCACTTATGATGGCATAGCCTAATTGCTTTTGTAATACTGACCATGTTGTTACTTTTATTCAAGTCCCTCTTTCTATAATAGGTTCAACATCTTAGTAGTCTGCACATTGGTCTGGATAATGTGTTAGCTAGAGCAATTGTGTTAATGTTTTAGTTGCCTTATTCTAGCAATCTACGATAGTAAGCTTAGATTGCACGTTAATAATAAAGGTTTTTTGTAAAGCTTCAGCTGTTAATATATTATCTCTAAAAAAATGTAGGCTACTACAGCATTCAAGTATGAGTGAAAATAGCAATAAATTAGCAACATAGTCAAGTGCTTCAACATAAAGGTAAAACTGAGTGTCTGTTAAGAAAATAATTACAGTTAACATTTAAAAAGGAAAATAAAAACTAAAACACTATAAGCTTGACTATTAAAATAAAATTGTCAGCCATTTTGTGAATAAGCATGCAAATGCTCTGTAAGTTTCACTGACAGGCTTTTGACTTCGTTGTTGTTCTTTGGGGATTTGTTGATGATAGGAAAGATGTTTCTTCCAATATTACAGTGATGGGATGTGTGAATTACTCCTACTTGAGTCTAAATTGCCCCCCCGTCACGCCAATTTAGACACAACTCGCCCATATGGTTTTCATAAAGTGCCTTAAGAGTTGTGCAGACGTATTAATCCAACTCAGAATGTGTACATATTTATATACTTAATATTTACAAAAAGAAGAGGATTGAAAGACATGAGATAACCCTAAGCTTGCTTGCATTTTTCTTCAAAGAACAACATTAATGTTACGCTTGCTAATCATTAGAGAAGATTTACGTTTGTGCTACGGGTGTCTAAATGAAAGACGTGTGAGAAAGCGTTCCCATGCTAATAGCCATTTAAAACCTTTCCGTTTCCTATTGGTTATTTATTGTTTGTTAGCGTGTGTTAAACCTATTGCAAATTGGAAGATTAAATCAAACCTATTGCAAATTGGAAGGTTAAATCAAACCTATCGCAAATTGGAAGATTAAATCAAACCTATTGCAAATTGGAAGATTCAATCAAAACTATTGCAAATGCAGCCTCAGAAGCCATTTTGCTTTCTGGAAATAACACAATTTAGTCGTTTCATTTTCCGATCCCTTCAAAGAAATCTTCTTCAGTGGGAATTTGCTTTGTTACTATAGAATGCTGTTGAGTTGGGTCCAATTATATCATATTTGAAGTTTTTTTCTTCATCTTCCACCTCTTCTCTCTTATTTCAGCTCCTCTTCGGTGTCCACGTCCTCCTCTTCCTTCGCCTCCTCTTCTCGTCCGACCGCGGAAGCTTCCCCGCTAGACCACGTCCGACTCCACCACGCACTGCTCCGTGTACTCCTTCACCAGCTCCACCCCCAGGGTCTGGCGGCAGAACTCCACCATGGGCTTCCAGAGGGGCGGGTCCAGGAACATCTGGCACATCACGTGACCCTTCAGGGTGGCGGTGTGGCGTCGCAGGTGACAGAGACACTGCTTGCGAAGCAGGGCCAGGTCCTTACCGTACGTGTCGATGTTCAGATAGTACCTGGTTCAGGAAGCAGTGGATGAGATGATGGAGTTGAGTGAGAGGTTTTCATTTCATTCCGGCAATTATTCTTAAACATATATGAACTATAATGATAAAAAAAAAAAGTAAGCTTTGTTTTTGTATATGTGAAAGTCATGCACCTCGTTATCTATAGTTGAAACGCTACACCTGGCTGTAAATGGGCTGATCATGGGACATGTATTATGTTGAGCTCAAGTGACTAGCAGGATGTTATTATATCTCCAAACAATGTGTTTTAACACGACTTTTGAAAATAACTCAAATAGCTTTCATTCTAATCATTTCAAATTTGCTGTGCACATGTATGACCCCTGGCGGTTGAAGCCTCTTGATCTCCGTAGTGTTAGCTCTAGAGGAAAGTTCTTGGGGTCACCAAAATAAATAGGGTTTATCCTCTAACGATCATACATGTGCACCACAAAAAAAATATTATCTACTTTTTCTCCCCATTTTTCTGTATTTTTCTCCCATCCCAATATAGTCGTTATGCCAATTCCCTTCCCTCCCTTCCTGGTCGTTGCACGCATTTGCCCCCCACTTGCCGGTCTAGGAAGGGTTGATAGATACTAGGGTGATAGTTGATAGATCCCCTCCGATACATGTAGAGTCAGCCAGCCGCTTCTTTTCACCTGACAGCGAGGACTCTCACTGGGGGAGCGTAACGCGTGGGAGGCTCACACTACTTCCCACAGATCCCTTCCTTGCTGAGCAGGTGCCCCGACCGACCTGTAGGAGTCGCTGTTTACAACGACCAGGATACACACCCCACCGGCTTCCCACCCTCTAACACTGCCAATTGTGTTAGTATGGACGACCGACCAAGCCGGAGGTACCGCTGACAGCTGGATTCGATACCAGTGTCTCTGCAGTGGTAGGCAGGCGCTTAGTCCGCTGCGCTACCCAGCCGCACTTTGTGCACCGCAAATTTGAAAAGATTCGGATGAAAACTATTCGAGTTATCGCGTTCACAATCATGGCATTAGCCACTCAATCTGGAAAATGTTCTTGACAAATGTTCTGCCCTGCTCTTGCTGAAAGCCGCTTTAGACTTCATGCATATCTGTAAAACCAGCACAAACTATGTCACATAAACCTTGCATATACAGATGAAGCACTTCAGATTCAGTACCCTACTGCTGCGCTTCTGCCACTCTTCTACCACTTTAGAACTAGCACTCAGGTGTAAATTTTTCGGGGGCTGGTGGCTGGGTCTAAATGTGAACAAATGGAGGGTACTTAACTTAAGTGCTTCCCCAGGGAGGGGGTCGGGGGCTACTGCCCTCAGACCACCAAGATCATTTTTATATGGGCAGTCTGACTTGGGGTACTGACCATATATTAGTGTTGCAATGCATGATAAGTAAACAGTGAAAAAAGCTAAGAAATCGGATGGGGCTGGGACATTTGGGACGAATACAAATTTAAGATGAAAATCTGCCCAGCCTGTGGGAGGCAGTGGAGGTGTGAAATCTGGCCCGGTCCAGAACAATAGGAGTCACAAAATCAGTTTGGAGTGGAGTGGTGGAGGAGTGGTAGAGGAGCAGTAGAGGTTTGATTTTTCAGGGCTGTATCTGTAGCCAGTTATCTGTCCATAATCGATGGAGCAAATAGAGGGATACCAGAATTAAATGTTTTCATGTACAGCTACCAAATACCTATGTATGACCTACTGTCTATCACATAAAGTGGATTGTGCTGTGAGTCCTTTGTGCCATGTGTGCAGCCGATTGATTCAAATAAAAACTTGTTGGATTCTTTGGAGAGAAAAAAAGGAAAGAGTTACCAGTCCTCTCCGATGGGTACCCTGATCGGGAAGGTGCAAAGGCTGGAGGCGGTGGGACAGGTGTCGTCATCCACCATCCAGTCGATGTCCTTCTTCAGGAGGATGTCCATGTTGCTGGCCAGCGGCTTGAAAGGCTGCCAGTCCTGAACGATGGTGCCGTTGGTGACGACGCCCTCCATGAGGTCGGTGGCCACGTACAGCCGGTGGATGGCCGCCGCGTCCAGGAGCATCGGGGGAGGGGTGGTGGAGGTAGAGGAGGAGGAGGAGGGAGACGAGAGGAGGCCGCCGTCCGGACCGAGCTCAGTGAGGCGGAGCTTGAGGTCTTCGGCTCTGAAGCGCACCAGCAGGATGCCCTGATGGGGAGGAAACGGGCCGTGGTCTGACTTAAGGTCTACAAGACGTAGAAAGCTTGGACTCAAACTCGCATTGATCTAAATTTGTGGACGACTCTTTCCTACATGGAGTAAGTTCAAGTGAAATCAACGTTTTTTTTAGGACACTGTCATGAGAAGAATGGCTTTAGATGGGATACCTAAATGTTTAAAGGAACACGGCAACATTATGAGATGTTGGTTTGTTGGATAACCATTTTCGCTTACCGTCTTCTCGAGAGTCAGACAAGAAGATAGATACCAATTTCCTCCTCTCTGTGCGCTCAGTAGAAATCTATCCAACTGAAAGCAGATACGGACCACTAGCCTAGATTAAAACTCCGGGAGAGGTATTTTTTGCCAACAGCTAGGCTAGTGGTCCGTATCCACTTCCATTAATTTGTGCTAAGCTAGGTTAGCTTGCAGCCGGATAGCTTTCTACTGAACGCATAGAGAGGAAATTGGTATCTATCGCCTTGTCTGACTCTGGAGGACACGGTAAGTGCATTTCACATAATGTTGGCATGTTCCTTTAAGCGGTACCTTTCCTCAGGGTTCTCCACTAAGCTGCGACTGAAACGTCCTGAATCAACTATTTGAGTGTGTGACTTCAGTGTTTTTTTTCTTACGCCTCATAATCAATCAGATTTCGAATCTCGCTTTCCGAGACTTTACCTGTTTGGTGACCAGGCGGTATTTCTGGAAGTCCTTGGGCCCGAGCTGGTCGTCACGGGTCAGACGGCAGACCTTCACCTCCGGGAACTTGGCCTTGACCAGCTGGGAGCAGAACCTCAGCAGAACCCCGGCCACGCCCTTACCCCGCTCCTGGGGCGCCACGCGCAGACCCTCCACGAGCATTGTCTCCCCATCATCGATCACGCACACCGACTCCAGAGCAATCTGCGCATGGACCAGAGAGAGAAGACATACTGATGAGACGGTATGCTCACGAAACCCCTCCAATAACATTACTCCTTTAGAACAGGGTATTTTTCCTATTATGTATGGTTCAAAATCTTTAAATCTAAAGTGGTCTAAAGTTCCAAATCTTTTGTAATTCTACCACGTTTTGCTATAAACTACCAAATCTATCAAATTGACCCTACTGGTCAGAAAGCTTGACTAATCTACAAACTAGCAAACTAGGTTAGACCATCCAGATCTGTGTTTTTATTTAACTATAGCTCCAGTATGGCGCTAATAGTTTCAGCATTTTACATTCACATACATGAAACGGTTAGCATTAGCTTAAACGCCTCACTATAAACTACCAAATCTATCAAATGGACCCTACTACTGGTTAGAAAGTGTTTTAGCGTATTCAATTCACTTACATGGAACGGTTAGCATTAGCTTTGCTATACTACACTTTTGAGCTACTTATCAACTCTGTGATTAATACAGATTTGGGGGATGTACTCCAGTCAGAGACGGGGAGGAACCGATACGTGAAATTCCCTTCTAGCTATAAATAAACTATAGCTATAAATAAACAGACAAGGGACTCTACTAAATCAATGGAGTGAGACATAAAATTGCCTATACCAGTAAAAGTAGAGGAGGCTTATTTGAGCTTATTTGAGCAACAGATTTTCCATGTTCAGGGTCATTTTAAACTCGGAATGTCATTCATTCAATCTTTATTTAATCTCTAAATTGAGAGCAAACTCTCATTTACAATGGCGTTGAGGGGTACAAAAAACAATATAGAAACAGAAAGGTCAATCAATTAAACAATTTAGATTAATTAAAACAACTACAGACTGAGGTGAAATGGTTGATATTATATATTCAAACTGACCAATGGATACTAAAGTAGCTACTGAGTTTTAAAGTGCTTTGCAAAACATTTCACATGTCGGGGGCACAGAAGCTGAAAGCAGATTTTCCAAATTCAGTGCAAACTCTGGAGACCTTAAAGGGGAACTATCTTATAAATGGCATTTTTGAGTGTTTAGCATTGTTTCCTAGCTATGTGAACTTATATTAATATGATCTATGTCTCTAATTCTCATATTGGCGCATTCTTCCAATTCTCCTCTCACAATATTCACCCTCACTGAACTGAGTCATCTAAAAATTTGCTGATTTGTGATGTCAGAGAGACTCAGCTGAGACTCACACACACTCCACTCAGTTACCACACCGTGGTTGGAGCCCAGGCTCAAAACGGCTTAAGATCTTGAGGTAGAAAAATGCTGTTTTTGAGGACTTGATTAGAAATACAAAACAATGAATAAAAAAAATAAAAAATTACAGAGGTGTTCCATAGACTCACAGGAATTGTGTAAAAGTGCCCAAATAGTGAAAGAAATAGTAAAATAGTTCCCCTTTAAGCCTAAGCCAATCACCAGAGCGAGTAAGATAAGGTCCAGAGTTCCAGTCCAGTAATGAAGTGATGCAGGGCGTTAAGATCTCCAATAATGGCTTCATATAGAAAGAGATGCCAATGCAAGTCACGTCTCTCTACCAGAGAGGACCACCCAACTGTCACTGGTGATAAATCTAAGGGAAGAATGATATACAGAAAGGCTTTAGAGTTGAAGCAGCAGCATGTCTATAAACTAGGTCTCCATAATCCAAAACATAAAAATGTATAAGCATAGGAAAATAGGTTTTGTTTCTGTACAAAAAGTCAACATTCTGTCACAGTTTACTTGCAAAGTTATACATGGCATTTAAATGTCAAGCCAGGTGCCAAGATATTTAACTATCTGAATAATAGACCCATTCACAGTGGATATATGCAAATGATCACAGACAGTACCTTTGGAAGATTAACAAGCTCATCCTGCAAAGTATTAAATTACCCCAGGATTGAACCCTGTGGGGTACGCCTTTTGTAATGGGCAAGAATTCTGACTGGACAATCGCCATTTTCACACACAGATGTCTCTGAAACCATTTGCAGGCAGATGTGTCAAAGCCAACATTGCAATAGAAGAGAGTGATCAACTGTGACCGGTTAGCCTAGGCATTGTCCAACTAACACCTCTCCCGTAGGCTAACCGGTCATGTCCGCTTCCATTCATTGTGCTAAGCTAGGCTAACATGCAGCCAGATCGCTTTCTACTGGACGCGAGAGGAAACTGGTATCTATCTTCTTGTCTCTCTAAGCAAATTTCCCAGAATGTTGTCCTGTTCTTTTAACAATATTTGGTTGCTAATTTTAGCACTGATGCTGGCTAACTGCATTGTGGGGGTAGATTAGGAGGTGCTGATTAAGTAAGGGATAATGTATAGCTACAAGGTCATTGTCGCAAAATAATTGACCGACACGGAGTTTAAAATACAGAGGCGCAGCGCCGAGGTGTTTTAAACGTCAGTGAAGGTCAATTGTTTTGCGACAATGATCGAGTATAGCTATACATTATCCCGCTTATTACATGGCTAACTTACTAACAATATACCTAATTCATCGACAAGACTAGATCAAATGAAGACGCAGTTGTTCTGTGGCTCTGTCAGCCCAAATAAAGTGATTATTATTATCGGCAGCCGGCAGGTCTCTGGTCTGATTGCATGACTGAGTGCAGCTGTGCATATGCTGAGCAGCACTGATACAGTGTTGTAGTGGGCTTGATTGCGAACAGCTGCGCACAGCGGTCATTATTGTCCCACAGCGGTCATTATTGTGTGATAACGGACCTCTGATGCGGGCTATTGACCAATCACAAGCAAGCATTTCGGCGAATGTGAAAACGCCATGTAATAACATCAAATATGGGTGGCAGACATCTTCAATACAGTCGCCCATTACAACCTGGATGTAATATCAGCATGTTGTCCACATGACTCACCACTTTGCCCTGCTTGCGGGCGAGGATGACGGTGCGGTTGCTCTCCTCCATCCAGGAGCACCACCGGGTGGGGAGGTAGTCCAAGCCCCCGTAGATGCCCTGGCTCATCGACATGATGTCGTCGAAATCCTCATCCGTGGCCACGGTGAACTGGAGGCCCGTCTGGGGGGGGGCCTCTGGCAGCTGGTGGGAGATGGGCAGGCTGTTCTCGATCTTCATCCTGGCAGAGCTGATGAGGAGGAGAGGGGGAGGTAGTGGGGGGGGGGGGGGGGGGGGGGGGAAGAAAAATTTGATATTTAGTCTTGGGGAAAACTGTCGAGGAAGACTTTCCGTAGTTATCGTCACAAGGCGAACAATAGCGAGAAGGAAATGTGATATCCTCCTGACACAGTTCTTGGGGCATTTCTGCCTTACTGGACATTAGAGAAGGAACAGGAAATGTGAGAGGGAGAGAGAGAGAGAGAGAGAGAGAGAGAGAGAGAGAGAGAGAGAGAGAGAGAGAGAGAGGATGACATGCGACATGTGACATGCGATGGCTTCCCATTATCATGAAAACAAGATTGTCGAAATAAAAGGATTATTGTGCCGCATGCCATGTTGCTCTCATTTTGTCTTGTGTTGTAAGTGCAGTGCACCCTTCCTTCACAGTGGTGCACTCCACCCATCCCCCAAAAGCCTAAACAGTAGTTTCAGCTGGTGTTGAGAGGTGAGGAGCCACGGTGCATTTCTCCAGTTGTTTTGAAACGACTTCTGTAAATTCTAGAAGATGACAAAAAGGAAGCCTTTGATCGAGAAGCAAGGTCAAACTAATTTTGTCGTCATCATATGATGTCCTCAAATCAATAAATAATCATGTTTAATAATGATTGATATAATCGAACAACCCTACGACAAGGGTCATGGGCTGGATTTGAACTCACAATGCAGCAATTACATAGTAAGCTCACTGAGCCACCAGAAGGCCTCTCGTCTGTAAATGTTTTATTCCTTGGCCTGGTTTCCCTCGCAGAAGAGATCCTGTGATCGCTTTGTGATCTCAAACGCAATAAATAAGTAAATACATGAAAAAGGAATGAAGATCGGTGCTGCAACGTGTGGCACCGCCCCCTTCCCTCTCTGAAGAGAGAGAGAGAGAGCATGAAAAGAGAGGGAGCTGAGAGGAGAAGTGAGAGGACACTGACAGAGGGAGGGAGGGAAGGAGAGCAAAGGAGGGGAGGGGAGAACGGTGTGAGGAGAGGAGGATGAGGGAGTAGGAGGAAGAAACCAAAGTGAGAGAGAGAGAAGCGGCAGCAATAAACGGGTGTAATAGGAAGGAGATGAAGGGGAGTTGAGGGAAGGTGAGTGAGTGAGTGAGTGAGTGAGTGAGTGAGTGAGTGAGTGAGTGAGTGAGTGAGTGAGTGAGTGAGTGAGTGAGTGAGTGAGTGAGTGAGTGAGTGAGTGAGTGAGTGAGTGAGTGAGTGAGTGAGTGAGTGAGTGAGTGAGTGAGTGAGTGAGTGAGTGAGTGAGTGAGTGAGTGAGTGAGTGAGTGAGTGAGTGAGTGAGTGCGTGCGTGCGTGCGTACGTACGTGCAGTGGTCACCAAACAAAATTCCTAATAAAACTCAAGTGACTTTAATATGATCTGACAGTCGTTTGGAAATAACAATACCAGTAATAATAAATAAGTAAATACATTTGTCATTGACAAGTTCTTCGCAAGGGAGTGCTTGATGTCCGAGAGAGAGCAAGA
>NC_140168.1:123938326-123955826 GCF_963971535.1 Notolepis coatsorum | reverse complement strand
GGATGCTCGATATTGGCTTTTTTACCGATACCGATATTCCGATATTGTCCAACTCTTAATTTCCGATACCGATATCAACCGATACCGATATATGCAGGGTTTCCCCCCAAAAAAAATGAATAATTTCAGGTAACTAATCATTTCACTGGATGCATTCAAAAGGCTTTCTAAATGTAAGCATTATCTGTGCAAAATATGATCATTAAAAAAGTAAAAATTAACATTACATATCTCTTGTTGTTGAATTAAACCAACATGCATACTTTTGACAATAAATAAAATAAGAATTGGTTCTTACTTGCTTGCCTGGGTAAATAAAGGTTAAATAAATGTAAAAAAAAAAAAAATTGTTTTTTTTCTTCTTTTTTCGATACCGATATTTTCCGATATCACATTTTACTGCCGATATCGGCCGATAATATCGGTCGGCCGATAATATCGGACATCCCTAGTTAACGTGGAAGCTCAGACATTTCAAACATCAATGATGTAACTTTCGGAAAATGAATGCCTTTGTTTATGGAAATAACATTAGCCTGCTACCTACTCTATTTAGCTGTTGGCAATGCCAGTAGCCAGCTAGCTCACTTGATTGATTATTAAGTAAAAACTATTAAGTAAAAACAAAATCACATGTTAACGTGGGGTTAACGTTCATTAGTATTCAAATAGTTCCCAGTGACTATCTAATTGTGTGTGTCATCTTTATATCTGGCTTTATATCTCAGACCAGGGAAGGACGCAATGAGCACTTGTTTCATTACCACCTACTACAACTAGTGGAATTCTAACTGGAATTAGCATATTCCTTTTTGAGATTGAATGTGAAATATATATTGTCCACAGTAAGGTTAGAGGAATTCCTCAACTAAATCCTCACAGTTATAATTGAGCCCTTGAAGAACCATATAAGTCTGTTTAGATCTTTTTTGGACAGACCATGCATTTTCAGTTGTAAAATCAATCCAAATCACTTGGAATGTGAATGTGATATATCACCAGAAAGTAGTCTTTCACTATGAATGACCACAATACTCTATCTTACCATCTTTAGGTAATCAAGTACTCAACCTCTACTGTCTTTAACCTGTTAAGCTGTAGGAATATTTCGCCTAAAGGTACATGCCTAAGTAAATGGAAGATCGCTCCACTTCTGCAAGGTAAATTTGCATGTTCTTGGTATCTAGGAACATCTAGGGACCTGGGGGTATGTATTTCCAGTGTCAGAAATATTGTGTCTGTTACTAGGCTGAGTAAATTGTAATGAAGAAAAGGAGAATATAAATTATGATTTATGATTTTTGCATCTTTGATCATGTTAAATCTGCGGGGCACGAGAACATGCTCACTGAGCTCATTCACCACCTTATTGAGATCATGTGTACAAAAAATCTAAGCAAATGAACCGCGGGAAGATGATTAAACAGAAGGATTTGTAGATACAGTAATTAATGATAATCGATTTTAATTATAAATTCATATTTGACCTTGAACTTTACCTTGACCTTATTATGGTCAAATCATACATCTATGGATAGGGAAAATGCTCCTCTTTCCAATGGCAGGGTTGAATCTGGATTTAGTAATTTCCTTGCGTTTTTTTACGATAATTAGCATTTTCCGATAAATTCGTATTTCCGACCAATCGTATAAAACATCGGTAAAAATTAAAATATCCAGTTTGACTACTGTTTTTGATAGGGTTATGGTCTTTACTCTTGGCTACAAAAAAACATTAACCTCTTAACATCCAAGGGCCCACATGTGGACGATTCTTTGCCGACCTCTAGTGGCTCGGGTATGCATGTCTTTTAATACAATATATAGATATAATTAAAGCCCTATTTGTTGCCTGTCGATTGCCCTTTCAGGTGACAAAATCCGTTCAGCGGTTCTCGAGTTACATGCCGATATGTGAGGCGAGCCCCAAAGTACGCAAAAGTACACATTACCACCCCCGACTCCCGGGGGTCTAGCTCCGTCAATCATTTGGCGATCTCGAAAATCTTTCCACAGCGTTGTAGCCAATGAGTGTGGCTTTCCAATGATACCCCATGATATGATAATTGGGGATCTAATACGGTCTCTATTGATCGATTTATGATAAAGAAAAGCAGGGTCCCCTTATAGGGGGACCTTAAGGCTTAACATATGAATGAATGAATGAATGAATGAATGAATGAATGAATGAATGAATGAATGAATGAATGAAAACTTTATTTAACAGATTGCAGAATGGGTACAATACAGTACGGCTCAATACATACAATTGTTAAGGGGATGCAGACCTGAGAAAGACGTTTGTCTTGTTTCCATCAGGGTCCCCCATTTTCAATTCATATAGACATATATGACATACATGACATACAGATAGTCAGTACTGCTACATCTATACATTTATGACATACCAGATTTGCAAATACAGTACTGTTTGTGATACAGAAGGAGTCAAGAAAAGGGAGTATATACATTTGACGTAGAAACTGTACATTGGAGGAGGTTGGGTGGGGGGGGTTGGGTACATTGGGATATTGACAACCATACTGGGTAATTTACATTGGAGGTGGTTGGGGGGGGGGGGGGGGGCCGGGGGGCACACTGTATAAACAAGTAACACTGTACATTGAGGGGGGGGGGGGAGGAGACACTGTACAAACAAACACAATTGTACATTGAACTATTGACAAAACCATACTAGGTAAATGACTGTACATTGGAGGGGGTTGGGTTAGGATATTTACAGGGGCCAGTGTTGAATTGCAGTCTCCCGTAGGTGTCCCTTGAGAGAGGTTTTGAAAGTGGGTAGTGATCCACATTCCTTTACAGCTTTGGGTAGGGCGTTCCACATTGATGTGGCATAATTGCGAAACGTGTTTAGTCCCTTATTTGAGCCGAATCTGGGTTTAACATGATTTGTGGAGCTCCCTCTGGTGTTGTGATCGTGGTATTCACTGACCTTTGGGAAGTATTTTGACATGTACATGGGTACCTTGGTCGTGTAGTGTATCTTGTAGACCAGGCCCATTGCAAGTTGTTGTACTCTGTCGTCTACTCTAAGCCATCCTAGGTTGTCAAAGTGGGCAGGGGTGAGGTGGGTTCTAGGAGTAAGGTCAAGCAGTAGTCTGACCAGTTTGTTTTGAGATGTTTGTAATTTTGTTTTTAGCGCCTTTGAGGTGCTTTGGTACCATGAGGTGCAAGCATAGTCGTAGTACCCCTGAATGAGTGCTCCTGCCAGAGTCTTCAGGGTGTTCTTGTTTACCAGAGAGGAGATCCGGTACAAGAATCGAGTTCGTTGGTTGACTTTTTTTATTACATTGGATGCCATTTTGTCACAGGAGAGATTAGCCTCTAGGATGGAACCCAGGTAGGTAATTTCATCTTTCCTTGTGACAATATTGTCACCCACTGTAACTGAGAAGCCGTCGGTCTTGCTGAGTTTGTTATTTGAACCGAAGAGAATGGACTCTGTTTTGCCCATGTGTAATGATAGTTTGTTATCAGCGAGCCATATGCAGATTCTGCCTAGTTCCGAGCTGAGGGTTTTTTCAACCTGTAACTTGTTCTTGTCAGAGACCAGCAGGGCTGAGTCGTCCGCAAACAGGAACAAGTTGCAGTCACAAGCTGACGACATGTCATTTGCATAAATTAGGAACAGTAGCGGTCCTAGTATGCTTCCTTGTGGAACACCACAGCTCACTGTGAGGGGGGGGGAT
The DNA here is from genome assembly GCF_963971535.1 of Notolepis coatsorum. Lineage (NCBI taxonomy): Eukaryota > Metazoa > Chordata > Actinopteri > Aulopiformes > Paralepididae > Notolepis > Notolepis coatsorum. Next base: position 123,952,113 of record NC_140168.1, on the reverse strand, counting down.
AGGGTACCGTTTACCTCCACCATCTGTTCCCTCCCCTCAAGGTAGGATTGCATCCAGCTCACTGATAGACTATCAAAACCAATTGCTTTTAGCTTGTCAATCAGAATGGAGTGATTGACCGTGTCAAAGGCCTTTTGTAGGTCCAGCATGACCATGCCGCAGTATTTGCCTGCGTCCACCTCTTGTTTGATGTGGTCATTCAAATAGAGAAGGCATGTGTCAGTGGAGTGGGATGTTCTGAAGCCAGATTGGAATTCGTAGATTAGATTTTTTTCCGCCAGGTACTTTTCGACCTGTTCGTAGACTATTTTTTCCATGACTTTCGAGATGGAGGTGAGAATAGAAACAGGGCGGTAGTTGCCTGGGTCTAATTTGCTGCCCTTTTTGTGCAGAGGGGTCACCCTCGCAATTTTGAAGTCCTTGGGGACGTGTCCCTGTTTTATGGAGAGGTTTATTATGTGTGTGATGATTGGTGTGATGGCGGCTGCTGAGTCTCGGAGGAATTTGGAGGGGATGTTGTCATGGCCAGTGGCCTTGTTAGGTTGGAGGGCGCTCAGTTTATTGAGTACCTCATCTGTTGTTACCTAACTCACCATCTGTACAGTAGATAATAAAGTATTCAACCTCTACTGTCTTTAACTATGAACACAACACTCTAACTTACCATCTTTAGATATTGTAATTTGAAAACATTGTTCCTCTGAAAACGTCCAACAGTTATATCTGGTTGTTCTTTTGAGGCACTCAATTGAATCCATGTGGTTGCATTGTCCATAATATGCTGTTCCTTCTTCTATTGGAGCCATCTGACTAGTTTGGGCTGCTGCATAGTGACTCACTCCAGCTCTGTCCAAGTACTCAAGTACTTGTATTTCACGCATTAGAGTACTCGACAACTAAATTAAATGGAAACGGCCATGTCTACATCGGACGCGTTCACACAACGCAGCTTGTTCATTTGGATCTCTGTGGCTCGTTCAGTTAGATCTCTCTAGCTCATTCAGTTAGATCTATGCAGCTCAATCTAATCGTTCAGTTAGATCTCTGTGGCTCGTTCAGTTAGATCTGTGGCTCATTCAGTTAGATCTGTGGCTCGTTCAGTTAGATCTGTGGCTCGTTCAGTTAGATCTCTGTGGCTCGTTCAGTTAGATCTGTGGCTCGTTCAGTTAGATCTGTGGCTCGTTCAGTTAGATCTCTGTGGCTCGTTCAGTTAGATCTGTGGCTCGTTCAGTTAGATCTCTGTGGCTCGTTCAGTTAGATCTGTGGCTCGTTCAGTTAGATCTGTGGCTCGTTCAGTTAGATCTCTGTGGCTCGTTCACTTATATCTGTGGCTCGTTCAGTTAGATCTATGTGGCTCGTTCAGTTAGATCTGTGGCTTGTTCAGTTAGATCTGTGGCTCGTTCAGTTAGATCCATGTGGCTCGTTCAGTTACATCTGTGGCTCGTTCAGTTAGATCTGTGGCTCGTTCAGTTACATCTGTGGCTCGTTAGGGGCGGTCGGGTGGCGTAGCGGAGATTGCGCTCGTCACCAATGCAAGAGGCTGCGGTCTCGACTCCCGGAGTCAGCATTTCCCTGCGACTTGGGCCGGTCGTCATACTAACTCGTTTGGCTGAGTTAGGGGGAGGGAAGTCGTGGGTGGTAATCTAGCGTTGTGGACAGCGACGCCTACAGGTCAGGTCTGGGCGCCTGCTCAGCGAAAGGCAGGAAATGGTGAAGGCAGCGTGACCTCCCACGCATTACGCTTCACCAATGAGAGTCCTTGCTGCCAGGTGAAAAAAGAGCCACTGGCTGTCTCCACATGTGTCGGAGGAAGCATGTGGTGGACTTCAGGGTTCCCTTGTACCGACCAGTAGGAGGAACATGCGCACAACAACCAGGTAGGGGAGGAGGGGAATTGGTATATAACGACAAAATTGGGATGGGGAGAAAAAATAGAAAATCAGGCGGAGAAAAATAGGATTAAAAAAAAATATCTGTGGCTCGTTCAGTTAGATCTATGTGGCTCGTTCAGTTAGATCTGTGGCTCGTTCAGTTAGATCTCTGGCTCGTTCAGTTAGATCTCTGTGGCTCGTTCAGTTAGATCTATGTGGCTCGTTCAGTTAGATCTGTGGCTCGTTCAGTTAGATCTGTGGCTCGTTCAGTTAGATCTGTGGCTCGTTCAGTTAGATCTGTGGCTCGTTCAGTTAGATCTCTGTGGCTCGTTCAGTTAGATCTGTTGCTCGTTCAGTTAGATCTGTGGCTCGTTCAGTTAGATCCATGTGGCTCGTTCAGTTAGATCCATGTGGCTCGTTCAGTTAGATCTCTGTGGCTCGTTCAGTTAGATCTCTGTGGCTCGTTCAGTTAGATCCATGTGGCTCGTTCAGTTAGATCTCTGTGGCTCGTTCAGTTAGATCTCTGTGGCTCGTTCAGTTAGATCTGTGGCTCGTTCAGTTAGATCTGTGGCTCGTTCAGTTAGATCTGTGGCTCGTTCAGTTAGATCCATGTGGCTCGTTCAGTTAGATCTCTGTGGCTCGTCAGATGGAAACACTCAAATAAGATTTCCAGTTTGCCCTTGAATCTAAGATAGATAGGTATAGTTTTGTCTTAGCTTAACATAACAGACCAACAGTAAGTTTGGGGGAACTAATGGGATAACTGGGGATGTTGTTTGGTCCTGACAAGAGTCTCAAAGTAACTCTGAGGTCATGCTCAATGTCCAATCTGTTCCTCTGCTCTGTCTTCAGCTGGACCAGAGCTGAGAAGCCACTTTCACAAAGATAGGTAGTGCAAAAAAAAAAAAAGTATAATTTTTTTTTTTTTTTTTAACACTTTAACCGCCGAAAACGCCGGAACTCGTCATTCCCCGCCATGCTCATTCCGCCGAAGACGCCTTAACTCGTCTTTGATATCAATATTTCAAAAATCTGTGATCGGAATCATATGTGACCCAGTCTGGTGATGTAGCCTACAAGTCGCCAGGATGAAATGACAGATAGACACAATAAAAAAAGATTTTTTTTTTTTTTTTTTTTTTTGTGTTTTTTTTTTTTTTATATATAACTACAGTTCGAGAGTTGAAGAACATATTTAGTACAACAGCGAACAGATATAATAACTCTAATTGTAAGAATTCTGTGTTTAAAAAAGGCCATTTTGAAACACAGTTTGTGCTCTCCACAGAAGAGAGGTGGGGGCTGGGTTCATTTTTGCATCTGAATAGAGCTGCGTGTTGGGATTCAGATTCACTGAGCCAGGTAAAGGCATTCACACAGAGAGAGTCATTAACGTTAACGATGGACACATTCAGGTGAGGGTAGTTGTCCACGCCCCCCCCCCCCCCCCCCCAAACTAGCTGAAGTGTGAACATCTTTGAGAGACGTTTTCTCCCCTTGAGTGTTTTAGACAACAGACTGAGTTACAAGATTTAAATGAATATATGATATTCAAAACATTCTCATATTTCAAAGTATGACACATCATTTGAAAGCTTACATTCTGTACTTTCACAATCTGGAAAAATCTGAAAAATGAAAATGGAGACATGTGGGCTAAAGCACTGGTCGTGGTCACATATTTCCCCTCCGGAGCCCTGACACACACTGCTGATCTCCTCTCAACCCTCTAGCGGTTCAAGAGCGCCATCTGGTGGCCGATCGGCAGATCGAAACCGGATATCAACCTTTGACCCGGCAGGACTCACTCCATATGGGGTCCGGGCACTCGCTAATGTTAGAGAGACTCCGTCTTCACACAGTGAACATCGATCGGTGGAAATAACTCGAAAAAACAACATGATTTGGACGTATATACTATTATACAACCTGGAAATAGATCGGGCATTTCAACATCCCATAATCGAAAACTGTCTACTCCACGCTGATCGCCCAACGGCCCGAGGAGACTGGGGTGAGTTTTAGCGTGTAGTATTACCGTGTTCGATATAAACTGCTATGATGAATATATGACCCACATTAGATGAATGGTATAACGTTGCCCACGGAATTATAAACGCCCCCTCGCCCATCCGGTCAACATCAGATGACGTGTAGTAACTTCCAGAACCACGTCCAGTTGAAATTTATTATCTGGCACAGATCGCTACCAAACTGTATTTCATCATCAATATAATGCATTTGGAGCTATAAATCAAGTTCTGGAGAAAGCTGCAGAAAAAGATAAAAACATACTTATACTTTAGACCAGGGGTAGGCAACCCTAGGCACGCGTGCCTGCATAGACACGCGGGGGCATTTGCATAGGCACACATAGGCACACATGAAAATTATAATTTTTTATTTATTTTTTTTGCTTTGAAATATTATAGTGAAATATTTTGCACTGTTGTCGCATTTATCTTGTTGAAATCCTCCCACATGTTCTTTTTACTACCACATATTTAATTGAGACCCTTTATTTGTTTATTATTTCAATGTAGCTGGAAATACATTGCTACATCATTCAGTAACATTTGCAGAGCCTTATAACAAAAACATTATTACAGTCACCATTGTGACCAGTGGGATTAATCAACAAATTGTATTATTTATTTTTCTATTTCATTGAACATTGCACATGTTAAAAGCAATTTTTTTTACTCAAAATGTGAGTATTACCAAGTCAACTTGTGTTCTTAAAACAATGACAATAAACATAGTTTTATTAGGTTGAAATAATGTGGTTGTGTACTTATTTTTCTGTTAACTTATTATGGATTGAAAACTGAAAACCTTAATGCACAGTAACTGAACTCAATATTTTTAAGTTCTGGTAACTTATTATTATATATTTTTTTACAGTGTAGTCTTGCGATCAATCAAAACTTATTTACACGATATACCTCACATTCACCCTCCATTCACATCCTGGTGTTCTCCATTAGGCCTGTAGGTGGAGCTATGACAGCACACGTACAGTACACACACCAATGGTGTGTGATGTGTCCAAAAATTAATGGGCAAATGTGAGTGAAATGGTCGCACTGTATGCAGCTGTTTGTCTGCATTGCATCCCCCCCCCCAACTCAGATTTAGGGTTGATACAACCATCATAATAATATTGTTAATAATAACAATAACAATAATCATGTAATCATGTAAAAATTATCATTAAAAATACCTGATTATGAGAAAAAAAAATTACGATGCATGGAATATTGTTGAGGCACACTAGTTACAACTATATTTCAAACAGGCACTCCATGTCAAAAAGGTTGCTGACCCCTGCTTTAGACCATATTTTAGTATGAATATGTGAATGAAAAAGTTTAACGTTGATACACCCTGAACAATACATATATGACATTGAATGGGCCCTAATAATGGCAATCTAGAAATAGAATTAAAAAAGTTATAGCCCTGCAAAGAAGGGGAACTTCTCCATGTTAAATAGAGCTGGCAAGGGATGGTATATCATGAATTTTAATGATGGCGATCAAAGTGTTAATATAATTGTTTTTTTAATTACAACCTAATGTGAACTCTGTCTGTCCAACAAATGGATACTAATCATTGAAAATATATTAAAAACAGATGTACTGTAGACGGACAGACACAGTGGAGCATATAGCTTTTTTCACTGACAGAAAAGCGCTGGCAGGGCGCTGGCAGGGAGCTGGGGAGCGCTGGGATGAAGCGCAAACCAGCGCACTGAAATAAACAAGCAGGGTGCATAGTTTTTCTCTAGGCGGCTGCTTGCTGCCACATACACTCACTCCTCAAATAAATGCTACATGGACAAAATCCCTGACGTTAAAGATCAAAGTAAGCGCTCAACATAATTCAGTGTCATTTAGTAAGATGTCCGGTCACCGGTAAAACCGGTGTTGTCGTGAGTTTATTAGTCAGGGGAAATAACACATCACCGCAGCAACCCTAGATGGAATATGTTGGGGATGTAACAAACCTATGTTCTGTGAAAACGAAGTGGTTCAAAGAGTTTACTGGAACGCTGATGAAATGCAGCCAGATCTACATTTGATTTGATTTTATCTTTATTTATCTCGAACATTTCAACCATAAAACAAACACACATATTTGTAATAACAATTTTTTTTATTTATTTAATAAAATACAAATAAAATATATCTTTCTTGACATGGAAGCAATAATCAGCATAGCTCAAGACAAATGGTTTTGTTCGAGAAGGGACAGAAAGAAGCAAAGTTTATCTGGTCCTGCCCCTTCCTTACAATATCATATTAATATGTAATAAGTTCTATATAGTCCTTCTTGTCTGCCTTGATGCTTTTCTTAACCCTTTTTGTGGCTTCTGTGTACTGGTTTTGTGCTTTGACCTTTTCGGCTCTTGTGTGACTGTTGTTGATTAGTGCCTTCTTCCCTTTTCTCTCCTCTATCTTCCTCAATTACTCTGCTGATATCCACTCCTTATGGTTGTGTTTCTTTGGGCCCAGTACTTCTTTGCACGTTGTACTTACTGCTTCCTTCACAGACTTCCACTTCTTGTCGATGTTTTCCTCCTCTTCTTCCATCAACTCTTGCAGGGCTTGAAACTTGTGTGAGTTTGTATTCTTCTAACTTGGTTGGGTCTCTCAGAAGTGCTGTGTTGAATGTTTGTCTCCGATTCTTCTCTCCTGTACAGTTTTTCTTTAATTTTTCTTCAGCCGGGCAACCAGGAGGTGGTGGTCTGAGGCAACATCAGCTCCTCTCCTAACACATACTGTACATCTTGAAGGGACCTCCTGAACTTCTTCGTGATGCACACATGGTCTACAGTATCTGGTTTTCGGTGTTGAGGTCCGGTGAGATCCAAGTAGCTTTGTGTATCCTTTTGTGGGGGAAAATGCTTCCGCCGAATGACCAAGTTGTTAGTGGCGCATAGGTTTGCGAATCTCTCCCCGTTGTCGTTCATCACTCCTATACCTTGCTTTCCCATTGTCTCCTCATAGCCTCTGTTGTCACTTCCTACCTTGGCATTGAAGTCTCCCATTATGATGTTGATGTCTCTTTCTGGGTATTTCTGAATGATGTCCTGTAGTCTGCTGTAGTATTCTTCTTTTCTCTCTTCATTGCTGTCATTTGTAGGGGCATAACACTGGATAATGGTCATGTTTATTTTTGCCTTCATAGTTCTAAAGGAAGCTGCAATGATCCTAGGATCCATGTGCCTCCCATCCAATAAGTGCTCTCTGGGCAGCGTTGGACAGCATCAAGGCCACTCCCTGGGTATGGTGTGCATCGTCCTCTTCATGGCCTGAGTACAGTGTCATCTTGCCTGTGGCGAGCCTCTTCTGGCCGGATCCGATCAACCTTGATTAACTGATTCCGATTATGGCAAGATTGTAATTCCTCATCTCGGCAGCCACCTGCACAGTCTTTCCGGCTTCATACATGGTCCTTACATTCCATGTTCCCATGGTGGTAATGGCCCTGCTTGAGAGAATGGTGGTCGGCAGGGTAGCTTCCGGATGTTTCCAGCTTTCACCACACTGTGTCATACTTCCTACCTGAGGTCCATCCTCTCTCAGGGCCGGAGATTCTTGGTTTTTCTGTGTTGATGTTTTTGTAGCAATGGGGTTTTTACAGGATGGGGTCGCTGGCCCCAAGCCCAACCTTCTACCATTTCTGGCTTCTGGTGTTTTGGAGTTGCTTTGTTAGTCCCCTCCCCTGACCTATTGTCTTCCAGGTAATGGATTGCAGCCTCATACCAGGTGAGGCCAGACAGGTTTCGGGTTGTGTACAAGCTGTCTCGGCACGTCAAGCCCAACCAACTCCCGATACTGTGTAACGAAAGCTGCGACCAAACAAGCATTTTCATCCCAGCAGCACAAGACATATAGAGTCTTGCGGCAGAGGCTGAAGAAGCAGCTAGACATGGACATTTGAAAGACTTATATAACACCACCAAGAAGCTGTCAGGAAAGTTTAGTAAACCAGAAAGACCAGTTAATGACAAAGATGGACAGCCAATCATCGGAGAGGAAAGACAAAAGGAAAAATGGGTAGAACATTTTGAGGAACTGCTAAACAGACCAGCACCACAGGACCCACCAGACATCCAGCAAGCTGACAGGGATCTGCTGATAGACTGCAGCGTGCCAACAAAGGAAGAGATCCGCAAAGCTGAGGAACAGCAAGACTGCAGAATCCGACGGTATTCCGACAGAAGCACTGAAGGCCGATATAGAGACGATGGAAGAGATGCTCCATCCTCTCTTCAAGAAGATATGGGAAGAAGAACACATCCCATCAGAATGGAAGGAGGGCTACCTCGTCAAAATACCAAAGAAAGGAGATATGAGCCAATGTGCAAACTACAGAGGAATCACACTACTCTCCATCCCAGGAAAAGTATTCAACAGGATTCTACTGGACAGGATGAAGGACACCGTCGGGCCACAGCTACGAGACCACCAGGCGGGCTTCCGCAAAAACAGATCCTGCACAGACCAGATTGCAACACTGCGGATAATACTGGAGCAGTCATTAGAGTGGAATTCACCCCTATTCATTAATTTCATTGACTACGAAAAGGCTTTCAACAGCGTGAATAGAGAGACCCTCTGGAAGCTACTCAGACACTCCGGAGTGCCAGAGAAGTACAGAAATATCATCAGGAACTCCTATGAGGGGATGACCTGCAGGGTGATTCATGGCGGTCAACCCACTGACGCCTTCCAGTTAAAAACTGGAGGGAGACAGGGCTGTTTGTTGTCACCATTTCTGTTCCTGCTGGAAATAGACTGGGTCATGAAGCAACCCACGGCAGAGAAACGAAATGGCATACAATGGACATTATGTTAGAAGTTAGAAGACCTTGACTTTGCAGATGACCTGGCCCTTCTCTCTCACACCCAGCAGCAGATGCAGGAAAAGACAAGTACCATCGCTGACAACTCTACTCGGCTTGGGCTTAACATCCACAGAGGGAAGAGAAAGGTCATGAGAATCAATGCTGACAACACATCACCCATCATTCTGGAAGGAGAAGCGTTGGAAGAGGTAGACAACTTCACCTACCTGGGCAGCATGGTTAACAAGCAAGGTGGAACAGATGCTGATGTGAGAGCCAGGATTGGTAAGGCCAGAGGAGCCTTTCTCCAACTAAAAAAGATCTGGAGCTCAAGAGACATTTCCATCACAACCAAGATCAGGATCTTTAACACCAACGTGAAGTCAGTCCTACTCTATGGTGCTGAGACCTGGAGGACCACTGTCAACACAACCAATAAACTACAAGTTTTCCTAAACACCTGTCTGCACCGTATCCTCCAGATTCGCTGACCTAACACCATCAGCAACAAAGACCTGTGGCAACAAACACAACAACAGCCAGCAGAGAAAGAGATTCTCCAACGGCGTTGGAGATGGATTGGCCATACACTCCGTAAACCATCCCTGAGCATCACAAGACAATCTCTCAGGTGGAACCCCCAAGGGAAAAGAAAGAGAGGCCGACCACGAAACACCTGGTGCCGAGACTTGGAAGATGATGCCAAGAAGATGGGACACACCTGGGGCCAGTTTGAGAGATTGGCTCAGGATTGGGATGCTTGGAGAACCCTTGTTGACGGCCTATGCCCCAAACGGGGTAAAAGGCGTAAGTAAGTAAAGTAATGTAATAAGTTATCTATCAATAAGGATACGATTAGGGTTGGGAGTGGCAGTCCTTTTGGATCCCTCATCTAGTCAGTCACTGGGTTTGTGTGAACAGCAAAAATCACATGTAATCTGATCTTTTATATTTAGATTTGGGCCACTTTCATAGTGGTCCTAAATCAGACACAGGTCAGATTTTTTTTCCAATGCGACCAGTCATATAATGAGACTTTTACATCACTCTAGATTGACATTCGTCCCAATTCAGTGCTGGCGGGAGTCACTCGGTGAATACAAACATGGAGGATTTGGGCTGATACTTCTGTACAAGCAAGACTTGAGGGGATGTATCATAACCGGCAGGGCTGTACAGTACGACACTGCACGTGCTACGGAATAATCTGTCTGTGTGATGAATTACTTTAATGCAGTAGCACACGTGCAATAGCCTGTGTGCAAGAAAAACAAATTTTTGTCTTTTGCGTGTGAAGTGAGGGTTTGTGTGAAGTGACTCAATGTGCCTCGCTATTCTACTTGGTAGTTGTATGATTAAAATCCATGTCCCCTTCTGCATACAGTCCATATATCTAACACCAAGTCTCACAATTCCTAGCGAACAATCCCATTTTCCTCAGCAAGTCAAGCGAGCTAGCTATCTATCTGGGACGCGTGTATGCCTTCTACAACAGAACTTTGTTTCCGCGTTCGAGTTTTGCGCTCTGATTGGCCTGGTCATGTGACATGTGCGCCAATCGTGGGACAGCAAGTTCTGCGCCTATTTCCGGGTCTAACAGCCTGCAAACTACCTGGCGTTCTATTGCCATGCTCTAAGACAAACTCTAACCTTAACCAACTTCGAAAGAGTGCCTCAGCTTAACCGTCGGAATCAGGGCAGGCGTTCTATCGCCATGCTCTCAGACAAACTCTAACCTTAACCAACTTGGAAAGAGCGCCTAAGCTTAACCAGTGTAGAAACGTGCGGTCCCACGATTGGGCATACATGTCACATGACCAGAAATTACCTGGCCAATCAGAGACGCGGAAACAAAGTTCTGTTGTAGAAGGCATTCAGGCATCTGGGACACAGGGATTACAACAAACGGAAGAGGTATTTTCAAGTCTTACATCTTAAGTAAGTAAAGAAACGAGCCAAACCCGAAACAAAGCATACCATATTGTTGTCTTATATACAGTTGTTATGTCCCTACAATTTACCATTATGGGCAAATAAAGAATTTTGATTTCAGAGACGTTTTATAGAGTTTATGTGAGATGTTGCCTGTCAGAGGTGCTTTGCATCTTAAAACAAAAAAACACTGGAATACTGTTTAAGGTTATTGCCATTTGCTTAGAGAATTTTAATTTAAAAATGTTTAAATTATAATAATAATAATAAGAAAGTTAAATAAATAATAATAATCACTAACTCATTTGAGTTATTTAAATATTGACTGATGGATCTCAGGTAGCCCCCCCCCCCCCCCCACATTAAAAACAAATGTAAACCTTCAACTGTGCTAGGCAAGATCAATTGATCCCAACTAAGTCACTGAATCAATTTAATAAAAAAAATGTATCAACCTCTATAGCACCAGTGCTATGTGCAAAAGAAGTTAACATATAGCTCTGACCGTTTCACATTGTGAGGAACCTGACCCGCCTGACCAGCCAGATGGTCCGTTACACATAACCATCTGGGAAGTCGTCCTTTTAAACTGCTTATAACTTTCATAACTTGCCGTCTTCTCAATGTCGTCAAGCCTAAACCACGCCCATAGCCGCCAGTGGTTCCTGATTGGTCAGACACTGTTGGTCAGAACCACTGTGGTTCTGGCGCAATCACACAACTCGAAGCCTGACGCGATAAGATTCTTGCGAAGCTAGCTGCCATGCAAGGTTAGCTGCTTCTTCCGTTGAAAACAATGACCTCCCCCAGACAGGTCAAGTACTATACCTAGGGAACTTAACACAGAAAGAAATTCAGGGAGAAGACAAATATCAGATTACATTACATCTGATTAAGATACTATTAGTAGCAGCCAAGAAAGTTTTGACTAAACTGTGGTACAGGGTAGAAGCACCGACGAAGGAACAATGGATAGAGATAATAGAGGGGATACAGGAAATGGAGAGAATCACACATATGCTGAGGCTACAAGAGTCAAAATGGGAAAAGTGGGAGGAATATAGGAAGACAAGAAACGACATGGACAAATCACAGAAGAATGAAAAGGAAACAAGAAAAGAAATGTAAATGTAAATAAACAATGTAAAAATAGAATGGACCGAAGAACCAATGTCACCCTTTTTTCTTTTCTAATTTTTGTCAATCTTTTATTTATTTTTATTTTTTTTGATATTATGTCTTTATAATTTTGTATGTCGAAATGGACTGTTTATGTTGTTTATCAAAAAACTGCAAATAAAAATGTAAGTAAAAAAAGAAAAAAAAAAAAAAGAAAAATGACCTCACTCAGCGCAACTTCTCTGCGTGTGCGTCTGTTTTAGAGCCCAGGGGGGGAAGCTGGTCGGCATGTTGCAGTCCGCTGAACACCTTGGTAGCCCTGAAGTGATGCAATGCGAGATCACTCGTGCGCCCACTCACTACCGGTTCAGGAACAGTTACACTTCAGGACTGATGGCGTTCGCTGACCGTTACCAAGAGGTTACTGACCTACTGCAAACAGTAGCACTAACAAAGACAGCTTAGTCAACAGCTTGATTCAATGCTGTCGGCAATTATGACATCATACAACAGTCATTGACTCCGCCTTAACACACTGTCCAACATTATTCGGCATGTGTGTGTGTGTGTGTGTGTGTGTGTGTGTGTGTGTGTGTGTGTGTGTGTGTGCGTGCGTGTGTGTGTTCTTCAAAGCACTGTTCAATGTTAAACACAGGATTTCCTACCGGATCATCCCTTTATGTAATTGGAAGGACGATGCGACAGATGTACCAAGGCGGTGTCTTTGTGTGCGTTTGTGTGTGTGCGCGTGTGTGTGTGTGTGTGTGTGTGTGTGTGTGTGTGTGTGTGTGTGTGTGTGTGTGTGTGTGTGTGTGTGTGTGTGTGTGTGCGTGTGTGTGTGTGTGTGTGTGTGTGTGTGTGTGTGTGCGTGCGTATGTGTGTGTGTGCGTGCGCGACTGTGCGTGTGCGTGTGTGTGTGTTGTAAAAACAGACGGGTGATCTAGATCAGGGGTTCCCAAACTTTTCAGGCCGGGACCCAGAAAATAAGGCGTCAGAGAGCCACGGCCCAATGCACATTGTCAGGCTTTTTTTTTTCTTTTTTTTTTGCCAGGTGACCGATTTTTTAAGCCAAATATCACTTCAATCCTATTAAGTTAGTTCAAGTTAGTTATTCATTTATATGTGCTATTTATGAGAGGGCTAACTTGTTGCAAAATAATAATGATAATAATAATAGCCTCATTAAAATACTATTGTTGCTTCGGTTGTTTTCAGCGTTTTATGTGCATAATCTGTTATTTAGTTTGAAATGTTCGTTGAAATAAGTAGATTTTTCGTTTTTGTTTATTTATTAAGTTAATATAAAACCATATAGTCACATTTTAGAATACAATAGAATAGAATTTTAGAATACAACTAGAAACACTGTCCTGGCCTGCTTCTAAGTTCAGTGGCCTGACAAAAAAAAAAAAATGGATTTTTTCTTTTCTTTTTTAAATCATCTCGCGACCCTCCCGTGGCTGCTCGCGGCCCACCTTTGGGTCGCGACCCCGACTTTGGGAACCACTGATCTAGATGGCTTGCCCTCACTGACTTTAATAACAGTAGTAATATGCGTACGCATCAAAGATTCATACATTCAATACAGCAGGGCTATTTGAATGCTAAATCAATCAAATGAAAAAAAGGCCTTAAAGCTCTCTCTCTCTCTCTCTCTCTCTCTCTCTCTCTCTCTCTCTCCTCTCTCTCTCTCTCTCTCTCTCTCTCTCTCTCTCTCTCTCTCTCTCTCTCTCTCTCTCTCTCTCTCTCTCTCTCTCTCTCTCTCTCTCTCTCTCTCTCTCTCTCTCTCTCTCTCTCTCTCTCTCTCTCTCTCTCTCTCTCTCTCTCTCTCTCTCTCTCTCTCTCTCTCTCTCTCTCTCTCTCTCTCTCTCTCTCTCTCTCTCTCTCTCTCTCTCTCTCTCTCTCTCTCTCTCTGCCGGGGCCGAGCAGTAGGTACCATATCTTGACACCCAGGCGTTCTAATCTAGGATCATTTATGCAGAGAAGAAGGTGCCAAGCCATCCGTGAGA